>NW_017100599.1:194934-221938 GCF_001263275.1 Habropoda laboriosa
GAAAGTCCAGAGTGGGGCGTATGCGACCCACGCGGCACGGAACGTGTTAAGAGGGATGAACATCGATTAATGTGATTGACATGTACAAGCATTAGAATGTATTGCATGTTAAAAATGTAGGAATAGTAGTTTTATTAATCGCCGATAAAGGTTCACGGTTGCCGAATGCTGAATACAATACAATACAATACTCGATACACCTCTATACTGCTCACAATACTAGGACTGATACTGTACTGCTCTCAGACTATTTCCGCACGTATTCTTATACCTCTTTTCGCTAGCGTGATTGGCGCAGCTGAAGTTAGTAAATAGACGACAATAAACACAAGTACGAAAAGTACGTTAACCGAGAACCATGCCTTCGTTCCAGGCACTGTTTGTTGACATTCTTTCTCTCTCTCTCACTCATCCTCGTCCCACAAAAAACCTATCAACAAATAGATGAAAACAGTTAAATATTCCGTTCATCTACAAACCACCCCACTGAGCAATAACACAATAAAATATTACTTATATCATTAATTATTATCTTTATGTAAGTAGTGATTAAAGCAAAAAGACAGTAGATAAAGTAACATTAGAAAGTTAGCTAGTAATACAAAGATGGTGAAATACTTATCCAAAATAGTGTACATACATTTTAGCTGATATGTACTACAAAATCAGAGAAGAAATGTGCGAACATAACGCGTGTCCTAATACCGCAGCGTAACTCCTAGGCAAAGAGGCTCAACTCATTTCGAATACGCCGAGTGTATTCCTTCACTGATCAGAATTTCCCGTGTGGACAATGGAGCACCTAGCAATTGCTGATAGATCGAACGAGTGCCAGGAAGAATCGTTCCGCCTTTAATCCAGAAGGGATTCAATCAGTTCGTAACGTAAACACTAGTCGAGAGAGGAGAGAGAGGGCCGTTTAATGCCAACCGAGCCTCTCGATTACTCTCCTCCTCTTCCTTTTGCTCCTTCGCCTCCTCTACCAGCTTCTGTCAGTGTTCAGTGCCTGGATTGCCCTGCCCCTTTCTCTTTCGTACACTCCAGAATTTCCCAGTGCTGGCCGGTTGGTCGACCTCCAGTCGGAAAGCCTGTTCAACGTAGGTTCGCTGCACTGCGGGTCTCTGATATCCGGCGCAGCTGTTCTCACCGCTGCGCCTACCTACACGTCTGTGTCTGTGTGCCTGTACACGCGTGTGGGTGTGTCGTTACCTTTAACGAACATGACGTTCGCTCAGAGCTAGAGGTGGATTTGACGTTTAGCGACCAAACGGCCACCATCTGCGGTCGCTATGGGGTATACGGCACCGAACCTACCGCCCTGTTAAATAATACGCGCCTAATAATTTTCACATTACCAGCCTAATTTTCCAATTTATTGCACGCGACCGGTCTCGACGAATCTTTGGAATATCGCCACGATAAGTGCCTGTGAATCGTTACCCAATGACAGTCTTGGAGTGTCTGCCAATTGTACCGTTTCAATGGAAGGAGCAAATTGTCTGTATCGAAGGTACCACTATCAGAGCGCATTATAGGTTTAATTATTAACACATTGACTGCCGTGCCAGATTTACGTCTTGCTCAGAAAGCCACGAGAAAATTTTCATTATTTAAAGCATAGTATTATATTATGCTTATTGTACTTTATTATTTTTTTTTTATTCAAAATGATGTTCGAAATTTTTAGTTGACGATATTCATTTTATTTGAGTTATTCTAAACATTCGAGGCTCTCCGGTCACCGATGACCATCGTGGCCCCATCGGGAGCTATAAATTTAGGAGAAATGTATTTTTTCAAAAATTTGAAAACGTTGCAGATCACTTTTTCCCGTATCTTTTCACTGAAATTCTAACGAATTACGTAGCTAGTGTATAACAGAAGGTAACTCGATTCCAATATGAAGAAAATTGTTCGGCGAACGGAGTGTAGAAAATGAAATATCTCTCGAATCGTAAAATACCCATACTTATTAATGAAAGGTAGAGAGTTTCAGTTGCATTCGAAATCCTATTGGGATCGACGTGAATAGGACTACAAAAGCTTAATATGCAACGGTACTCTAATAACGCGTGGCTTTCGGTATCGAAGCGGTTCGTAAATTTCGACGGAGGCATAAAGTCTCAAGCAGCTTAACTGCGCAAAGACCACATTATGTATTATTTACGCATCCCGGGGCCGGGAACCAATGAAGTAACGGCAAGTTCGAGAGCCGGGCAAACGTACTAGTGGGAATCGAAGCCATTAACCTTGCTTCGAAGCGACCCTGTGGCTTACGCACCACTAAATAATTCCGGAGCACATCTAAGGACCCGGTTGGAGATCGGTGCTCGGGTTATCAAGCCCGAGGATCTTCGAGCCAGTTCAAGGGTCCTCCTCTCTTCCTTTTCGGAGGATATTGTCGCACCCTCGCGCCGCTAATCTTTCATTTTGCCGTCCCATTTGCTCGGTCAATTCGCGCCACAGCCGAGCCGGGGCTACCCAGTAACGAACTCGACGAAAACCACGAACCGGTGCCAGAAAACTTATAAGCTTCGAGCCTGTCAGAGCTTACGAAGCCCTTCGCGGACGTGTTTCAAGCAGATCTCGAGACCACGTGAGCTTTTGTGTATTATGTAATCGTACGTGTGCACGAAACATTTTTTGGAAATATCCAAGTGTCTCTTTTTTAATGCGGTTTTGAAGTTACGCGGTGCGCGTGTTTCGCGAAAATTTCGGGAGTACAATACTCGAACTCGCGACTCTAATGAATTTATAATAATTCGAACGCGAAGAGTGTCGTTGCGCTTACAAGAAACCAATGGCGATATTATAATATTATAATAGATTATGCGAGGTGGCGAAAAAATATCGAGTATTGAGCTATTCCTATGGACTGAGTAAGCTGTGTCTTCTTTCCTGCCACTTTTTATATGCGTTTTTCTCGCATAAAAAGAGACTCGACTGTACACGAGAGCTTGATAAATTTTAATTTTAAGTAATTTTATAATAATTAATTGAATAATAAAAATTTCGTAGCAATCTTGGTTAACACTTCCCATATCTCCAGGGAATTGCGTTAAAATATTTAATTTAATTAATCGATAGGGTTGAATTCTTGACGATTCGCCTATTTTGCACGAACATCGATCTGAAGAATATCATATTTCGTTCACTGAAAGCTACATTTCTGAAAATTCTCGTGTACCATCGACGGTATACACGGCGCAGAGCATGATAAAGAGAAATATTGATCGATTAAACTTGAGTGGATGCTTGGATGAAACCTCGAATGTGAGTAAAGCGAACATTTAGCGATTCAAGCGAATTTGTAATTTAACTTTCATTTTATAAAATTACGCCAACGAAACCTTGTATCAAAAGTTGCTGCTACGCAAATAGAAGGGAAGTTGGTCTAGTAATAAAAATGCTTCCAAGATTCTTAATATCGTTCACGATTAAATAGCACAAACAAGCAAACGTTTAATTTCCCACCGGTCTCAGTTCGGTGCCACTAAAAACCCTTTACCCGCGCCTCGTCTGCTTATCGGATAAACGCTTAGCTCGTGCAGAAACGTAAGATTGTCTGCAGCCAGTATGCAGGCCAAGTGCCAAGACGACTGTGATTCGCCTGCAAGGGAAACAAAATTGCTCCCGAGGCGAATGTATACAGGGGAACGAGGTAACGATGTATCAGGTCGGAAGACGTATTCGAGTCTATTATTTTCCACGGGGCATTCGTTCTTTTCTCTTCTCGCTTTGTACCACGCTCTTTGCTTTCATTTTTTTTTTTTTCTCTACCTCGTTCAGTGGGAACGCGCCCTTTCTGATCTGATTTCCTCGTTTCGCGGCTTCTCGTCACTGTCTGCATCGCTTACTCGTGTTTCCTTTGCCGCTTTTCTTCGCAAATTGTTATTTGGAACTCCTCCTACACTTTTTCACACAACGTCGATCGACTCTACGCGAATTTTTACCGAAATTCACCTCGTTAAATACATACTCTCCAGGACTTTATTCAAATTTTTACTGAAAAGAAATCCCATTAAAGAATTTGTGAAAAGGAGATGCTTTCAATTTTCTTTCTTCTCTAACAATAAGTCTTCTATACGACGTCAGAAGATCGGAAGTAAAAAATTATATGACAATGTTTTTTGTGAAAAGCAGATTCCCCCAATTTTGTTTGTTTTCTAATAACAAGCTTTCCATACGAGGTCAATGATTTTGACGCGTTCATTCGTCAAACCTGCCTAGTACGTCATTCAAGTCTAATTGCAAGTGGTTACGAACTCGCAATACCTGTTATCTTGGTACAGTTAAGCTGAATTAACGCGTTCATTTTACACCTTCGAGTAACGTTCGCCGTAGTAAATTTTTCATTTCTCTTAAAAGTTTCTCTCCCCCTCGAACGCGTGCAACAGCGAGAGCCCACAGTTAGTCGAAACTGTGGAAGAAGAAGAAGAAGTAGAAGCTGTTACAGAGGCGGGAGCCGTGTGTGATGGAACTTTTACAGCGTACTACTCGTCGGAATTCCCTTCCAACCTGTTAAGCAGCTACAATAAGCAGGCGAGAAAGAGGCGAGTTCGCGAGCAATTTGATGTAAGATTCCCGGGGTCGACTCGCCCGATAAATGGCGAGAACGTGGCGAAACTTATAACGAACTTTTTAAATTTCGTTACACCTTACGTATTAACCTTCCAGCCATCGCACCACCGGCAGAGATCGGTAAGGACGTTAACTAAATCGATATAGTTCCAAGTGGGAAAGAAGAAAAGAAGACGAAGAGGGGGTCGATCTAAGTTACGAAAAGTTCGCCTCAATTACGAAAGGTGCGCGCTCGGTACGTGAAACGTAATTTTTTCGCCTGCGCGGGGAGGAGCAAAAATTCTCGTTTACGTTGGAACAGCCCCGGAGGAAGAAATTATTGTTGAAATATTCATGTTGTGAATACAGATAGAATAGGATCCCTTTGAGCAGCTGGAATAATCGAGCAACCGTGGAACCGCGTGAAAAAGGGAATATCATCTTTTAATCTCTTTTTCGTGGCCGGCTTTAAACGTCCCTGACCATTAAATGCTCGGTCACTTTGTGGACGGATGGCGGGGGAGAAAAAGCTTGACGTGTAACGGGGGAGGGAATTTCCGGTGAATACTTTCGCCCAGAAATTTCCTACGAAGCTTCTCGTGGTACGCTCCTATGAATTTTTTCTCAAATATACGTAGGTATATACACCCTGTTTTTTTTTTTCGTGCGCAGCGGTGAAATATCTTCTTAAAACGCCGATCCATTCATACGCACCTTTCATAAGGAACGAAATGGTCCTGGCGCACTTTAAACGGTAGTTACTTTACTCTTCAGTTTCGAGCGAATGTCCTTTATGCAGCTCGTTTCAACGAGCATCGGCGCGAATGAACGTCGGAACAGAACGTCTGCCTGCGAGAACGTTTATGGGAGATTTTACTGTACACAGGGGAGAACCGTGCGCGGCCCCTTTCCGTGACTAGTAACCGTGAATTTCCAAAACGCGTTTGTCCACCTCCGATGAAAGCGAATACACGTTTTAAATATCGTCGAGACGCGTTTTTTTTTTTTCGAGGGAAGGAGGTACGATCCAATACCTGTTTTATGCGGCGGATGAAATTCTTTATAATCCGATTTCGATGCCGCGATGGAAAACGGTGCTGGAAACTATTCGAAGAAGAACGAAGAGTCCGGTATAATGATTTTATTAAATGCGAAATTAAGCTCTTAAGGGGGGTATTAAATAACTAATAACTAAAACTATCGAAATTTATAATTTAGATCAATATTTCCAACGGACCTTTAAATTTGGTAAAAAAAAAAAAACGAAATCGCCTTCTAATCTTTTTCCTACTTTTTTCTTCTTTTTTTTTGGAAGTCGTCGCTGTAGAATTTCCGTAGATTTTCATTAAAATACTTTTCGCTTTTGGCGCGAACTTTTGGGATGACCTAAAATTTGCACGTTCTACAGTTCTTTTCTATGGACATAACACATATTGTAAAATTAAGAAACCTCCGAAATAATAAATTTCTCAAATGGTTCGAGACTAGTTTAGAGATTCGTTCAGTATTCCCTTTATCGTGGATGCAACACCTACTGTAAATTTAGAAAACCTCCAAAATAACAAATATCAAGTGAAATTACGCAATGAGCTCGTGAAACCTCTCAAACGTCCACAGAACTGGTATTCGTTTAACATTCCCCGTATATACATCCGTAACTAACAATAAGCAATTGTACGTGCCCGGTATATGAACCGTGGGTGGTGTCCCGATAAAAGTAGCCGGGGGGAGAAACCGCGAAGACACGGGACATTAGCAACAATGACCAAAGGATACGGACATTGGTTCGAAGGTCGTTCAGTAGCCACGTCCTTTTACCCTCCGGTCAGATTTGGCGAAGAAAGTAGATCGGCGAGATCGCTCGTAGCAGCTTTTACTTGGCCGGGAAGGAATATCGACTTCCGATAAAAGGAAATCGTGCTTTGAGAATCTTTCGCCTCGATATAAACGATTCGAACTTCTAGCGACGGTCCATTGAAGCGAAACGATTTGGCTTTTTCCAAATGTTCTGTCCGTTTCCCTCGGTTAAACCGCGACATAATTTTAAATTTCATAGTTTCACCTAATACGAGCACCGATGTGTTAAGCTTCGGACGTTTGAATAAAGCGAATTCACGTTGTTCGCACCCGAGAAAAGAATTTCTCCCCGTTTCGATTTCTTTTTTTCTTTCCACGTCATATGTAAGCTGTCCACGTGTAAATTCTAACCTAACGTCGTAATTTCAATTTCGCACGTAGAAAGTTAGACAGTTAGACACGCAGAAAGAGGGTAGTAGCCTAACGATTCCAACAAGTGAAATACATCATAATTTGAGCGTGGACGCATACGCGCTGGCCACCCACCGCTTTTCGACTCCGCCTCCGCCCTTTCGTGTTTTACAATTACGGTAGTTTTATGAGTTTCAGCCGCACCCGTTCCCGGTAGACTTCTGCCAACTTGTGATTGCGCAAGTTTCTGGTTTATGAGTGCGGACCGCCGGCTTATCTCTCTGTGATTCTCCTTTTGCAATGATTGCACGTGCGTGCGTAACGCTCACTGTTTACGCAAATCAGAGTCCTCTGGACTTCTCGTATAATTTTTTCCCAGCGGACAAATAATATTAAACATTTCTCTGACGTATGCTAAAACCGCACGAACCAGTTTTTCACATGTTTCGGTATGAAAGGAACGTTTTGCAAATTTTTCATTTCTGCGAATTTCCTTTTTTCTTAAACTCACGTTCCTTTCTTTTTTCTTAACTCACAGTTCTGCTGTAAAAATTTTTAATAATACTCTTCGAAGAGTGGAACAACATTTTCACTGAAAACGTGGACGAAATGCTTAGAATCTGTAGTACAGAAGAATTTTTATTCCTCTCTGTAACTTTCCAACTTTTCGTCATCCTCGCGCTAAATCAACCCTCTCTGATTTGCGCGTCTCGCCGTAACAGCATCAATAACGCGTCAAACCCGGGCGTTCTTCGAATCGAAACAAGTCGAACGAATGTCGGGAATTACATTTCAATCTTCAGCTCACCCATAATTCTCCTCCGGTCCCCGTCTAGACTGGGTCTACGGCCCTTTAACGCGCGACGATTGTTATTTCCCGATTTGGTCGCGCGAGAGAAATCGCGCGGTGACGGTGGTTCTTTTTTCCCTCTCTCTCTCTCTGCCTTCTCTTCGCCGGCGTCGCGTCCGCTGCCGGAAGCAGCGCGCGGAACGTGACGAGCAGCTTTGTTCAGCGAACCGCCGAATCTTTCGAGCTCAGCCGACAAATTACTCGGCGTCGATCGCGCGTTCTTTGTTCCACGATGATCCCGACGTCGGCCAGCACTAACGAAGCACTGGCATAATGAGGTGTGACACGAGAAGGTGGTAGGCAGTCGCTCGAGAGAAGGGGGGAAGAGGGGGACGGGTGTGGAGGGCTGCTTCAGACACCCCAGCCTAGCAGACGTCTGATGGGGTTCGACGGTGAGCTCGCGGATTTCCATTCTGCCGCACCCCCGGCCACAACAAGGCAAAACATACTGGGCGACGTGTACTCACGTGCTCACCTACACCCGTCACCGCGTAAACAAGATTGTGCATTCGTACACACGCCAGCAGCGATGGGTCTTCGATGCACCGCACGCAGGCCCCGGATCAAATTAGTCTGCTCGAACGTTTGCCGCTACTACTGCGAGAGGGGTGTTCATCGGTCGAGTTAAATGATTAAAAGTCTACCGATACGACGATCGTACTGTTTCGATCGAGATAAAATTAACAAACTAATAGATACGTGTACATGTTATTAGATTTTTCACACTTCAAAGTCCCACGTCGAGTCTGACTCGACAATTTGTGCCTTCAGATATCATGAACGATAATAAACCACTGTTTTGTGCATTAATATTATACCGAAACTTAGTATTTTATAACTAATATTACGCTCATATTGAAAGAAATGCGCATTGGCCGATAGTGGCTGAACGAGTGCGAGCTAACTCGACTATTCGGACCGCAAGGGTTAATAGTTTATTCGTCACGTGCGTTACGTACTAAAATCTGCAGTAGCGAAAGGGTTAATAAAAGAAATGTAAGTACGAAGCGTGTAGCGTGATTCAGTTGAAGTATTGGTATTAGTTTGTATATATGTTAAAGTGTTTAGCAGTAATACCATTTAACTGGAACGAATTGCACTTAACTTACAATTCCTACATAAACAATGTCCATACTTAAAAGTTAACTACTTATTGTGTCAACCCTACGTTAAACAAAAAAAAAATTAAAACTTCTCTAGAATACGAGAAATATTTCGATTCCAGCTGAAGGTACAAAATTCCCCGGAATCGAAAATTCAAGCTACAAAAATCCTCCATCTCCCGACGAACAAAGCGAGAAAACTAGTGTTCGCGAACCAGTCGGAACTCCCGCAATTCCTCGTAACTGCAAGGCGAAAAATTTAACGCGCGAAAGTGTTGTCGTTACAGCATGGAAACTCGCGTGATTTCGCAAATTCGCCCAACTTGGAAAATTCCCCGGAATAGGCTAGGTGGAAAAGTTGGAGCGTAGACATCTTGTTCGCTGCGTAGAAGTTGCAATTCAGTGAGGAGGAAGGGAAGATGGAGGGAGCGGTTCTTAAACAGGTCGTTCGTGTGGAGAAACGAGGAACTGCTGGCTTGGCGGTGGCGGCCAGGTTCTCCTAGACTGCGCAGCGAACACACAGGGGAAGCCCCGAGGGTCCGAAACGACTCGACGCGCCGCGGCTTTACCGCACTCTGCATCGATACCTTTCGATAACATCAACCTTCCGCCACCCTCGGCGTTACTCACCGGTGCCACTTGTCTCGCCCCCTTTCTCGCAAATCCTTTATCCCTCTGTCGCGGCCCCCGCTGATAAGGACGGCTGATACTTGATCGATGCGATCGTTCGCCACCGTGTTTAATTAAGCGAGCGGAATTTTCGACGTGACGGCAGGGACACGTTTACGTGCTGGGGACGTTCCCTGAATACCGCCGCGGAGGGGTGTGTCGTCGATAGGTGTCCGAGGATAATGGTACTGAGACGCGATTCGAGGCTTTTTTAATGTTCGTTGGTCGTGATTTTGTCGTGGCATTGAAATTCAGTGAATTGTAAAGACAATTGTTTTTTCATATCGAATGGAGTCTTAAATAGGACTGCAATGTATACTATAATACTGGATGAATCGATAAAAACAACCCTCTTGAATAATTGTACAGGGTGTTCCAACGAAACACTAACATCAGAGTATCTCCTTTGTTTTTAATGGCATTACTACAGAAAATTTTTTAGACCTTTTTAAGACTAAATGTTCAAGATATCTTGTTTTCAGGATCATTTGCCTTAGAATTTTTTGCATTGTAGTGGGTATTCAAGCATGTTTGACTTATGAGCAGACGTTGAACGTGTGGCGACCGCCACGGGGGGGCCACGCACTTAGGCCTGGCGACTCTTGGCCCTCGAGGCGAAGAATCGAGAGATGTTTTTCCAAACATCTCGTACAGTTTACATTTGAAATTAGTTTAAGCATTACGTTTAAATAAATATATTTTTGTTACCCACGTTGCGAGTAATCATTTGCACCACGTCACTTCCAAAAACGCTAAAAAGGTGAACAGGCGTTCAAATTTTCCTGGGACACTCTGTATGAAATTCAAGTCAAATTTTATTGACCCAGATTACACTTCAATTACCACCAATTTCTGCATATTACAGAAAAAGCATATCTAATCGTTAATACTTGAATCAAACCCCCAGAAAACACAATACGAAACGTCGAATAAAGAACAAACTCCTCCCTCTATTCCACACAATTCAGCATACCCTTCCGCACACCCTAAAACGTAACACAAAAAACCGGGACGCTCGATTTGCGATTTCGTGAGGAGATATGAAAACGAAACGCTCCACCGGTGAGTCAACATTTTCCCCGAGTCTCTCACGACACAGTGGATTTCAAGTTCCGTATCGTCTATACAAGGGAGGAAGTGGATGAAACAAGGAAGCAAGCAAGCCCCAGTTGCCTCGGAACAGGTTGCAAAAGCGTCGAAACGGTAGACGAGTTTTACAGAAAGAGAGGGCAACGATGGGAAGAGTCCTCTCCTTCCCCTCGGTCGGATTGAGAGGTGAACACAAGAAACAACCGGAGCTACCGTCGTGGCTGCTGCATCCACGCTACGAAACATTTTCTCGTCAGATGAAATTACCGTCGCTTCCGTCGCAGTTCTTCGATTTGCCTTGCCAGACGTAGCTTCAGGCATCTGAGACAAGAGGCGCGCCCCCGAGAAAATGCCGGGATAGCTTTTCAGTCCGGCGTCGTCTAATGTATCGCGCGCGCTGTAAACCCGATTTGGTGTTTGCGCCAGCCGCGCATCTCTCGCGGAAACCGTGAGACGGACACGGGACTCCGACAAAGGCGAGAAACGTGTTTCCCCGTTCCTCCTGTTTTCTTCCCCTTTCGCGAACGAAATGCAATTTTATCGCCCGTGGCGCTTCGTGAAAGGAATATTAAAAACGCGAAACTACGCGAGAAAATTAAGGGTGTGTCGCGGGGTTCTTTAATAGTAGACGTATCGATGGATTTTGGGAAATTCGAGCTGACGTGAATATTTGATACAAAGTTGAAGATTGTAGATCTTTTCATCTGTTGGTTCGGTACGGAAGAAAAATAGGTCGAGTAAACGTTTATATTAGAAGACTCGCTAAATTGAGATTCAACGATTCCAGAATATATCTGAA
This sequence comes from Habropoda laboriosa, assembly GCF_001263275.1. Taxonomy (NCBI): domain Eukaryota; kingdom Metazoa; phylum Arthropoda; class Insecta; order Hymenoptera; family Apidae; genus Habropoda; species Habropoda laboriosa. The sequence goes on from NW_017100599.1 coordinate 206,213, forward strand.
CCGGCGGAGGAATAGTAAAATTCAGGAAACAGAAGTCTCTGGTGTGTGCCAACTCCATTTAGGAGTCCAATGAACCTTACAGCTTGTATTTAACGATCTTCCTATTATAGTGTCCATTTCGTACGATTTATCGTAACAATACTACCGTACACTCGGTTTCAAATCTCGACCGAGTTATGTACGCGAATTTTCACGTTGTTGAAACAATTTCGTATATTATCTAGCGCAGATTTTTAATTCGCGAACCGTTGGTTAATTTCCATGACGTGAAATTGGATAAATTCGGGATGGTGAAAGATGGGACCTTGTCCGAGCTGGGGCTAGTTTTCAATCTCTTTCACGGGGATAAACGGAAAAATTGCGGGGAAAAAATGAAACGCGGGCGGGGGCAGACGCGATTAATAAAAGTGGAAAGCTATTGCGGCCTGGTCGGAAATACACGGAATCCAATCCTTCCGGTTTACCACGTTTCCACATGGCGCAAAACAAGGACTTTGAATTGCGGGTTCCACGAGGGCAGCTGAGCGTGACAAGAGCGAGAGTTTGCATTTGTTCCGCGAAATCGTGAACACGCAACGGGAGCGAATTGTCTATCGGTTGCTAGTAAAATTAACGACATCGCATCTCGTAAAATCAAGCCCGCGAGAGTTTTACGACCGGGCCAAAATAATTGGGAACTCTGAAGGGAGAGATCGATGGCGAACGAGGGAACCTATAACGAGGGCCGCTTCATGGAATCCCATGCTCGATCTGTTATACTGTATCTACAATACCGTCACGTCTCTGTATCGATGGCGTCGTCATTCGCCTGTTCAGATGAACGACGAATATTTCTACATTCCACTCTCTCACTTTGTTTCGTCGCTCGAGAAATCCGCATTAGAGCTGTGAGAATGTAGATACAATAAAAATTTATTAAGCATGAATGTCTTCGTATGAAATTTTAGGTTTGCAGTTCGAAAATTGTCTAATTAACAAAATTCGATTTTACAACTAAAGTGATTCTTTCCCAATTCAGATGTCCTGAATTCGAGTGTTTTAAAATAAAATCGAGGTTCAGCTTCCTTCGAAATCGAATTGCAGGTAATTGCAATCGTTGCAAAGGTAAACCTGACGAAAGAGACGTTGCAACACGTAGCATACTAATTTCTCTACTCGTCCCTGCGTAACACAGGGAAAAATGAGAAATATTCACGTTTACGATTAACTTGTAGCGAGCATCCGTTGAACGTTTCACATTTCTAAGTCGTTGCACGTGCGTTAATTAAAAAGTTCCAACTATCTGGATATACACTCTCTCCGCATTCTATCGCGATCTTTCATTGTTACTTCCCGAAATGTCGAGGTGACATTTATAAATCGGTGATTCAATTCGTCGGACTAGGAGGAGAGACCGGGGAACAGTTAGCTTTCTCTCCCTTGCCCGAGGGAAAAAGGGAGAAGAGACGAGGCTAGTAATGAGATACTTTAATTAACGCACCTTTCCCCACTGTTGCGACACGCTTTATCCACCCGAAAGGCCGACAGCTTTTGATCTCGTGTGCTCGCTACGTACACGAGCGTGACAATGTCTCGCAGCCCCTAAATCGATCAAACATATCGACGCCTATCCGAAATTACCCTCTCTGGGCTCGCGTTTGAAATCCGTCTTTCACCAGTGGAACAATAAACTTTAATTTGCCGGATCGATCGATGACGTTTATCGGGTGAACGTTCGGACGTTCCGTTAGAAAATTTCGCTAGTTAAATAGATGGATAGTGTCTAAAGTTGCTGATAAATGATTTCCACTCGAATGAAATTTTCACGAGTTCCCTTCATCTTCTGACGAACAAATATCAGCGAATCCTCCGCTACAAGGTCGAAATGTACGCAAAAATTTCGCTAGTTAAATAGATCAATAATGTCTAAAGAAACGAATAAATGATTTTCACTTGAATAAAATTTTCACGAGTTCCTTTCATTTTCTGACGAACAAATATCAGCGAACCCTCCGCTATAGGATCGAAGTGAACGCAACACAATACACAGGTAAAAAATTTCGCCAATTAAATAGATCAATAATGTCTAAGGAAGCGAATAAATGATTTTCACGAGTTCCTTTTATTTTCCGGTGAGCAAATATCGTTTTGTAAAATATCAGCGAAACCTCGACTATAAGACTGAAGTATGCACGAGATCCAGGTAAAACGAACGTAGGGAATACAATACACAGGCGAAAAATTTCGCTAGTTAAATAGATGGATAGTGTCTAAAGTTGCTGATAAATGATTTCCACTCGAATGAAATTTTCGCGAGTTCCTTTTATTTTCCAGCGAGCAAATATCGTTTTGTGAAATATCAGGGAAACCACGGCTACAGGATTGAAGTATGCACGAGATTCAAGTAAAACAAGTGTACGCAACACAATACACAGGCCAACAGGTGCTAAACGTCAGAACGAAGAGAGCTAATTTTTAAAGCTGTTCGCACAATAAATTTCGCATTACGAGTCTCATGACGGCTGACGACGTCGAGTCGTTACGAGCAGCTTTCCAGGCAACAACGGCCTGTAGACACTGCATTCTACAGGTAGACGGACTTGTTCACGCGACACATGTCGGCTATAACACCGGGAACGATGGCATTACGATAACACGCGTACGCCTACGCTACTCTAATACGTATTTACCGTACAGAATCGACTATCGTCCCTGGTTTTATTATCTTTCGACGATTGTATAGCGCAAGTGGTAAGCATTAAACGGAGAAATGGAAGGAGATACCGGTTGAACTGGTGCACCTGATAGTTCGGAAAGTTGAACAAAAGATTGCGGGCAGAGAATAAAAGTATCAGGTTCTGCAATACGAAATGTGGAATTTCTAATAAATCGTAGATGATCGCTCGAGTGATTAGATGGGCAGATGTTGAAAAATTTGGAGTCTTCTCATATTAATCCTTTCATGACCGAATTATTTTTTTAAATTTTTCATTCATCTACCGATCGTCACGTCTTCAATGGATACTAAATTGAGATGAATTTTTGGTCGAGTGGTTAAGTGGAAAATATGGTAACGAAAGGGTTAACTTAATCCCTTGCTAAACGACTGTTGGACAATCTAAGGGTTCGTATTGACATTTCACGTTCCACGATTTAGTGCTGATGGAATTAGTCCGATTTTCGGAGTTATCAGCGGATGAAAGACGAATCAGGACAAAATCTTCCGGTTTTCATCTGGCTGGCCATTACACCGCTACCGATGAAGGCAGCTGACGCTAGTCCACACACTGTTATCTAGCACTGCGTTATTAGCTAACTCAAAATTAGTACATAATTAGTAGTTACGGGCGGACGATATTAAACTGCAATCTACTTGGTGAAGTAAATTCGCTGATGCCGGCCGTGCGCTGTTTAAACGTGATCACATAATTACGGGTACACAACGGCTGAAATTGAGTCGTTAAACAACGCGGCCGCTCAGCTGCTCGTAGACGGAAATGGTAAAATTAAGAATATTATCGACGCGTTCACGGCTTAATCCGAGCGACACAATTCCAATCACGCCTCTCACTTCCACCGTTACATTCCAACGTTTCCGCTACCATCGAAATACTGAACGAAAACGAACAAAGGAAGGCAAAAAAAGAAAAAAGGAACGGGAGGTGGAAAAGGGAATTAACCAAATCAAGTTGCTGGATTGAAGTCCTGAATCAGCACGGAATGAACTCGACAAGCTTTTTCGAGCTCTTCATTTCAAATGCCACTCTCTGCTCGAACACACGTTCACGGTACCATTGGGAAAACTCCATTCAACAACGACGAATAACATACATACATACATATACTATATATATAATGTTTGAACGTACAGCAACCTTTGGTAATGAGGCTATTCATCGAGAGATCACTCTGTAACAAAACTCGGTCATCGGGTCTGATGCATCCAGAAGTAGGCAAATGCTGCGGATCCAGCCGGCGTGCAATGGTCAGATGAACCGCCGCGCCGCGAAGAATTCTCAGACCAGGAAAGAATCGATATCTCTCTTCCCCGTTTCACGTGCCTCTAGCTCTGCTTGAGTTACGACGTCTGATCGCGAAGGTCGTTTCACCCTTAACCTCTCCTCTCCTTTTTCTCACTTCTTCCACTCGTCCCTCTTCGACCCTCAACGCTCTTCTCTCCGCCGCACAGAGACCCTACCACCGCCTGCTATTCCTAGGAATGATAGCCGCGGAGGATCCGGGTCGCGCGTAAATTTCCGGAATCTTAGCTGATTTATCGCCGTTTGAAATATAGGTTGCCAGCAGAGAGAGAGAGGGTGGATGCTAGTTTGCCGGCCGCGTCGAGGTCGTGGCACAGTTTACTTTTAACTTGCAACATCGCCCCCGATAGCGATTGCTTACGAGCCGGTCGGTTCTCCACCTCTCGAATTGCTTGATTTTCCGCTTTGTGCGAACTTCCATTAAGGATGTGCGCTGATATTTCCGGCGAAATGCAAGAGGAACAAGCTTGCTGTTTCCCATCAGGCGATAACTTGCAGCGTTGCGACTCCGAGTGCACAGGTATCGCTATTTCTGGCGAGGAAACATTTCTAAACTTTGCAGACAGCTCTTCGGCGATTTTCCGCTTTGTGCGAACTTCCATTAAGGATGTGCGCTGATATTTCCGGCGAAATGCAAGAGGAACAAGCTTACTGTTTCCCATCAGGCGATAACTTGCAGCGTTGCGACTCAGAGTGCACAGGTATCGCTATTTCTGGCGAGGAAACATTTCTAAACTTTGCAGACAGCTCTTCGGATTTATTTTTCAAGATTAGACATTTTTAACCCTTTCGTTATTATCGACGTCTATAGCCGCTCGCTACGAAACTGTCTCTACGTACTACAGGTAACTATAGTTCCTCGTAAAACAGCAGCTATAGTCGTCTGACATAGCGTTCACGTTTCAAGATAGCAGATACTCAACGGAAATTTGCTTGCACCGCTAAATCAGTGAAATTTTATTCTATTCGTGCTTTGCACTCCAATGGCTCTTTCATGGCGACACACGTAATTACTTTGGAGAACTTTAAAATGCCAAATTCAGGTTTTCCTATTTTATCAAAATAAGGCAAATTAACATAAGAAATAGAAATAAGTAAATTCATAAATATTAAAAATCCTTCTTTTTTTCAAAAGAAAGTTTTCACAAGTTTCACTATTAACCTTATCGAAAAATGCTTCGAGTGTAAAGGGTTAAGAAAAGTGTTACCAGCGCAACGGTGCTAAAGCACACATCCTGTACAATGTGATTATTTTTTGACAGAAATGACCGTAGCGAAAGGGTTAACAACGAAGCAGAATTGCCAGAATACAAGTAAAATAATTTCTTTCGATATCAGATCTATGCGGTTTAATTGTTTCTTTTCTACTTCTTGCTTGCAACGATAAAGGGTAACATTGCTGGTGTTCGTTGTTGATCATTCGAGCAATTCGTTGGGGTAAGAAGAACAGCTGATTTCTATCCAAGGTGTGCCAGTGTTTTTGCAAGGGGTGGAATCTTATGCCTGGAGCTGTGGGTGTAAAGGGGAAGTCTACGAAGCGTAGAGCTGGCTAAGGATTTGTTACGCAAACATCATCGTGACGTTACGATAACAAATCACTACGTGTTGACTTCCAGCGCTAGCGGGAGGTCGAATCTCGCGCCGTGAATCCCCTATTCCTGTTTTCTCTTCGGTGCGAATCAGACTTCCGGATAAAGCCTTTTGACAATACGCGGGATAACTTTTTCCATTTTCTTTTTCAGCCTCTATCGAGGTTTCGTATTTTTCTCTCTCTCTCTCTCTCTTTTTCCTCGCCTTTTTTTTTGTTTTTCGATTACAGTTTTGTCATTCGCTTTCATCTCCGCCAGTTTCTCATCTTCGGAATTCGTTCTCGTACTGCCTATTTCGTTCATGGACACGCGACACTCATTCTCTTCCGGTTTTTCCATATGAAAATACGAATTCCAAAAATATACACGTACACGTGTATATTTCCCCGATAATATTCTAATTTTCTATCATTTTTAATGTCCAATTAAGAATACAACGAACCACAGATAAAAATGCGACAACCAACGAAGAATTAGTCACATTACTCGACCATTCGTCTTTCACTTTTCTACAGCTTGACAAATTTCAAGGGAAAACGGAACGATCGGACAGCAGCAGCGGCGTGTCACGGACGACGACGTTTCATCCGGCGAATTCGATTTTCGACGGTGACAGTAATCGAGCCCGAGACCTGGAAAGTTTGTCGTCAACGCGAAACTGGGGCGTCACTCTTACGTAAAAACCTGGAAAAATTTCGACGTCGTGGACGTAGTCCACGCACGTATTCCATCAGGAGGCGAGAACCGGAAGTGGGGTCGAAGGTGGTCTCCATCCAACTATACTTTACAACGGGCGCTCCGCACACCCAAGCTCAAGATAAATGTACTTCGAACTTGAATAAGCTCTTATTCCGCTTATCGACGATGGCTACGTGTTATTACATCCCGACTCGATCGCGGGCATTTAGATCGATGCTGCGCGATAATGTCCAGGATTTGCCTGCGTGGACGATAACAGCGGGGATCGAGTTAACCTGCTTGAGAAAAGATCGCCGCGCGTATTGAAAAGCTACGCCTATTCCGGCGCCAGGTAATCCTATTTCCATAATGCCAGGGGAAGTGACAATATGCGGGTAAATATGTTCCTCGAGCGACCCACCTTGAATTTTAGTGCACTCTTCTGCCTAGTTTTTCCAAGTTTCCTCGAGTAGATAAAATTGGGAAACTGTGTTACAGGGCTTAGTGCACCGCGAGTATCATAATTCATCGAGGATCGCATTTTTTTGGTATAGTATAATTCGATACTTTCGACAAAGAGGAATTAAAGGACGTTAACGTTTGTCGCTGTTAAGACGATACAGGTGTACATTTGAATTTCTTTCGTTAATGAATTTTTGCATGAAACGTCGCGCTGCAAAATCAGATATGAATTGAACGTGTTTAGCGTCAAACGGCAATATCGCGACGAGTGTATTGTATTCGAGCGGCGATATTAACATATTCGAATGTAATAATTTATAAGAGCCGTCGTGTCGACGTATACGAATTCACGTATGAATAATGCGAACATTCGTCATCGATAAAGCCGAATAAATGCGGAGCAACGGCACAATACCGATTGGCCTGCAACGCGAGATTCTACGTGTAAACGAATACGATGTAGGAAATATTTATCGTGCACATAATGGATTAACATTATGTCTCTTTCGACGATAAAATCGCCGATACACCATGATCCTCGTTGTTGTTTTTTTTCGTTCATCTTTCACTTGTTTTTTCTTCGAAATAAAAATCACCGTTTCACAGAACAGCTTGTAAATTGTTGCTCCTTTTTTCCCCGTGCAAAAACAAATTTTGTATAAGAAAGGTTGCGACGAGGACCGATAGAACGGTGATCACGATACGCTGTAACCACCTTTCCGTATCGACAGGAGCAAATAAAGCATTGGCTCGACCTACTCTCGACTTGAAGAGAGAATTGGCAGCTACCAATCGACCTTTGACTTTGATCGATCACCAGCAACACCGCCTCTCTATAGGTATTCGCGCTATTAAACTCCTATAATTCTCTCTCTTTCTCTCTGCTTATCAACAATGCTGTTTCTCGTTAATGGTGACGCGTGGTAAAAACAATAATACCGAATGAAATATCCATTTCGAGTGTTCGTGAATGGAATTGTGTAGCTTAGAGAAAGCGAGAGAGAGAGAGAGAGAGAGAGAAAAAATGCCGAGCCAAACGAACGACAGAAAGATAATCACTCTGTCACTCTGTCGCTCGAAGAAACGTATGTAGTATGTACGATTTAATGAACAGGTACCATTCGTTTAGTTGTCGTCGTACGAAATTTTAGTCACGACGTGATAAAAAAGAACGAACGTCGACGTCTCATTTTTATACTTCTTCGAGAGTATTAATTAAACCCGGTGGACATGTTGACGCGTAATTAATTTTCGGATATAAATTACCCTGGTACCTCTAGCCGGTAGACGAGGCGCCCTTACATTAACACTTTCGGGATTTTCCACGTGCTATCGAGTGAAAGAAATGTAAAGTAATACGTACAAGATAACGTCTGGGCTCTGAACCGGTTACATATCGTTACTTTACGTCACGCCATGTCGCGTTAAGCCTGGTATTTTGCACGGGTTAGCGTGTTCGTTCCTATCGATAACGTACATAGTATCTTGGCTTATTAGTTCCACAAGATCGATACTGTACACCATTCAAAGAACGTGATCGTAAAAAGAAGAGAGGAAAAAGCTCCGGTGTTAATTATCGTCGAGTTGAAGTGGTTGATCGTTGGAAAGCAACTGATATCTAGTTTCAAAGCATCGCCTGTTTATCAATGAAACGCACACGTTGCAACTGTTTCGTTTGGAGAAAGAAAAGAAAGAATTGAATTTCTCTCTCGCAGAGCCGATAAATCCGCGGGGGCAAATCCATTGATTTTCATCGAAACGGCCAATCATAACCGCTCAGAAACTCTACGTCGGGCTTACAGTTATCGTTGCCAATGATCAAAAGAGATGACTCTCAATATATTCCGCTCGTCGGCCCGACAATGTCGCATTCTTCTTCGCGACACAAGAGAAACTGCCGCTGCAACGGCTGCCCATTTTCCTTATTCATCTGGCAACAGAACATTTCTCATGTAGCACGACACGCGAGTACACGGCTCCAACGATCAGGAAGTCAATAGAGAACAATGCAACCTCGTTTTTCTCGGGATTTCGCAGCTTGATGCACTCTTTCTTGTCGTTACTTTCGAGCCTCGCGCGATAGAAACGTTTCTCCCGCGACCAGGATTACCTGCGGCAGACAGGTGCAATTGTACGTGACGCGTCAACGCTAACTGTATTAATCGTTAGATTTTTCGTTGCGCGGCACGTGTGTTGCGTAACTTCCCTTTCATTCGCTCCCTTTGAACAACGACGCCGCGCGGCTGATAAATGTCTACGTGGCTCGTGATCCTTAATATTCGAGAGAACGCGGAATGTCTGGTCTTTTCAAGCTTTCACGATGTTGTGTGGAGTATGTTGAATTTATAGATTGGTACGAAGTGGGTAGTAGTATGTTAGCAATGTTTAATGAATTGTTTAAATAATGCGGATGGCCGAAGTGCTGTTTCTCACAGTTCTTTTAGTAGAAGGCACCTGTCAGAAAGTACTCTAACTCGGAGTAGGGTGGGCGTAAAATTAATTAAACGTTTCTACGTTCTTACAACAGTGTATTTTACACGAAGACTATTCCCGCGTTGTCTGAGCGTCGTTCGCAAAAAGTACGCGTTCAACGCGTCGTCCTGCCAATCCCTGTCCACCCCTACGCGAGCAGGCCCAGGGAAAGGCCCAAGGGGGCGGAGTCACCCCCACCGAGCGCGCTGGGCCTGGCTTCAAGGTGCTCGCTTCACCGTCTTCGGGACGGATTTTCTCACACATCCTTGAATTTTCTAGTTCGTGGCTAGATCCTCTAGGAACAATATTCTCAATCTTATAACAATGCTTGCTATTCCTAAATTTTCTCCTGCTTTCTTCTAAGCATGGCTTCGTTACGCCGATAGTTACGTGGCTTCAAATCACTAGCAATCGTTGGTCTTCTCATAAATACTCTATCTGACCACGTGCAATCTAAGAAAATACAATCTAAATGCAATCTAAATACAGGTTGTCGCTAACAAGTATATACAAAAGTGATGTAGAGATGCTTAATAATTATGGTCAGCTAGACACCCAACTTGTAAAGACTAAGTTTCAGATATGCTCTGACTAAGATGCCTTTGCACCTATTTATGGAACCTACTAATCCGTCTTATTTCCATTTGCAATACAACAATATTGCACGGGCATGAAGCACCAGCAACAATATTTCTAACTTTACACAGAAACCCTTTTACCGACACCTCACACAACCTTCGCTTCATCTCGCTCTATCCCACCCTATCTTCTACACCAGAGAACCGCAGAACGTGATTGTTAAATTTTACAAAGCCCATTACACGAAGAAACATAAGAAGCTGCAGGATTTACCCAGCATCAGCCACGCGTTCATCTGCTTAGGATTGAGATGTTTGTCTTGCATCTGACGTTGCGTCTTACTTACCGAAGATAGGAAGCCGCTAGAGCACTCGAGCGGAGGTTTGCCAGGTCTGCACTGCATGTGACGTCTAACGTAACGCCAATAACTCACCTAGTGCACACCGGCCTCCGAAGAGGGAACTTGCTCCTTCTACGAGCAACCACGTCCCTCTCTTCTCTCTTTTGCTCCCATTTTCCCTCCCATTTCTGCTTCCTTCGCCGTCAGCCCTCACCCACCACCGTCACCTCGAGACTCCTTCAGAATAACCCTAGGCACCGTCAAGTTTGCGAAGGGATGAACGAGAAATTACAGGGACGTTTGGTTAAATTCCTTCTTCCACCTCCTCTTCCACCAGCCTTCCTTTCGCTTCCAAACCTCCCTCTCTCTTTCTCTCACCCTCCTCTATCCGTATCTCACTCTCTCTCTCTCTCTCTTCGTTTCTGCTGTCTCCCTAAGATCCTCGCGAACTCGAATCCCAACGGGATCGGTAATTACTGCCGGACGACTCCTCCGGCTGCCGCGATCATTAATTTACCTTCAATTTCGAAGCTTATACTTGGCCGGCGAACCTATAGATTCGCGGACGCATTATCTTTCAATGGCCGACGGTCGAGAAGGGGCAAAAAAGAAGTAGTAGACAGGCTGGATGAAGACGGGTCAAGAAGGATCCTTATCGAAGGAGGCTCGTGTATGTTTTCTCCTGTGGCTAGAAGACGATCGTTCGACAATGATGGAAATGGAACGTACATACGTACGACACGGAATACATACCCGGTTTGATAGAGCGCGAATATCGACGGGACATCGACTTGGATATTTTCGAATAGGGGGTAGCGGAATAACGAGATCAATGGGTTTAATTTAAAGTCAGCAGATCGACCTCATTTCCGAAAAATCCCAAGACCACGTCACACTGGAGGAACTAATACCTAACTTCTCCTGGCTTTCTTTTTACCGTGAAAGCGACGAATAAATTACGATTAAAGTACTTACGGGGTTCTACGTTCTACAAGGAAGATTTTCATCAAAGTTCAAGCGGAAGTTTTGTAAAGAAACATCCCTGCGTCGTTTTTAGAAGTACATATCACGATGTAAAATGAACACATTTTTATGCCACTTTTGTTCTTTGCTAAACACGTTACTTCTTAGTAATACAAATAACGAAATAACAAATTCAGAATTTGTATGCTCTTTTCTTCTTTTCTACCGCGTTATACGAAGTAGCAATTTTTTACCACATTCTACGGAGTCTTACTGTATCAGATATCTTTTTACAGTTGTACACTTTCTTTCATTGCAGGAATAGCGAGTGCATCGTGACTGAATAACTTTCACAACTCAATTGCGCTGTGGTACACTTCTTAATCGGCAGTCTTTCGTTCAAATTAACCCAAAAATTCTCGTTTTTCGTCTGCAGTGGTGATCTCGAAAAATGTCAGATGCAAGATTGTGTAAAAAAGAAGAGTGCCAGGCACTTCTCTTTCGCTCACCTTCCCGGAGCGTACCGTTTAACGAGGTCAAAGAAGTCTTCTTCATTTTCCTCCCTCGCCTTCTTTTTCCACCCTTGCTAAGCCGCGCCCGTCGATTTCTCAGGTAATGACCAGTTCCTTCGTGTACATTCACGGACGGGCAAAGTTTCTTTCTTCGCGTTGAATTCCCGACGAGAAATACGGAAAAGGAAATATCTCGCTACGCCTCGCGGCTCGGCGATCCTCCTGGAATCGTTGTTTCCAGGACTCGACGCGAGACCATCGCGAAAATAACTCCCAAACGGAGGAGAAACACCGTGAAACTTGGACGAACAGCGCGTTGGACGATTTAAATTTAACTATTTCGCTACGATCGCGTAATATGGCTATTTTGTACTGTAATTTCTCGGTGAACCCATTCGTGACTAATGGGACACGTATGAACCGCTTATTTGCCAAATCGGTTAACTCCGCAAAACGAAAGTAGAGGAAATTAATGAAATATAAATATCAATATAAAATCGAACATAAATATTAATATTTTTTACACCCTTGCATTAAAAATTGCTAAGCTAAATTCTTATAAGCGTTTGAATTATGTTATTAGGACGATTTATTATACAGTATGGATTTAATCACATTGGCTTCTGAAATAAATTATTCCAGGGCCATCAAAATTTGCGTCCTTTAGAGGTTTTAAGCTCGATTATTAAAGAAATTTATTTTAAATATGAAAAGATAAGCATCAGTCGAGTGCTTTGGCACCAAAATTTCAAAAAATTCAAAAAGTGGCCCGTGAAGAGCTCGTATATTCCACTTGAGTACGCAAACGAGACGAAATCTCAATTCAGTGTCCACTATAGACGCAATAATAAATTGATAAATAAAAAATTTTTAAAAAATCCAATTCAGTCACGAAAGGGTTAAAATAGTAAGAATAAAAGTACAACTATCGAAATTTGACTTTATCTTTCATAAAGTAAACTACTAAGAGATAATGCAATGAATTTCATAGTAAGCAATGGAACATGTCAACCTGACGCTACAATAAATTCAGGATTGCTTGGTGGCGTGTTGCTGCACCAGCAACTCGTGCTAGGAATAGGTGCATTTCTTGTATCGATAAGAAAACTTTCTTCCGTCGTCAGCGTGAAAAATACACTCGCTTTGTGCAGCCTCGACGAAGCTTTGATCGCTGGTATAGTTTGTTCGATTGGAATGGTACGTAAGAAACACGCTTCCGTTGTTAGGCGTGTAGCTTTTAGGAAAGCGTAAGGCGACAATGGCATTTTATTCGATTGTGATGCTGACTCAGGTCACTACGTTCTCTTATAAATTTGTGAAAAACTTACACAATCTTCCGGTACACACCATACTCGTCTTTCTTAAAGAAATCAAATTGTAAATGTGCCAAGTGAAGTATTTAAGTAGTACAGGTAGATCGTTGTAACTACGTTCTACCAATGCGATTTCTGTCGAAAAGAAATATGGAAGAAAATATTTTTCAGTTTTTTTACTGATTAAAATACCCCCATTTTATGGACATAGAAAGGTAAACCGAATAAAAAGAGTTGACTCTGATGTAAAAACTGCTCGATAACGACCAAGAAGTGTTAATTTAATATTCCAATAGCATAAAATAAACAGAATCCTCGACGAAATCCCCTTGCTTGATGGCGCTCGAAAATAAAATACATCCTGGCTAAATTTCCGTGAAATAAAACGACAAGTTAATTGCGTTAAAAGCGAAACGCTAAACTTTCGGGAAATCAGAGTATGCAGAGAACGACGGGAGCGTATTACTTCGATTGAATGATGAATGGTAACGATACGACTGCGAACGAAATGAAACGAACGAAGCAAAAAAGAACGAAAGGAAAAAAATAGAGGAAGAACCAAAATGTAAATTAGTCGACTGAATTTACATCGTGCATATAGCATCCACGTGTACACAGATGATCATGTACTGTGTTTAAGAAGGGGGGAAAAAATCGCTGCTAATTACCAATCCGTTAAAGCAAATGTAACGTTAGCTAATCCGCATTGCCTGGGATTACGCATCGCAGGAATTGTCCGTGCAGTTTTCGTCAGTTTTTACAAGTGTCTGCGCCAGATGCTCGCTTCGCAACGCCGTAATTATTCACGTGCAAACATTCAAACCCGTTCTCTCTCGCCGGTAGGCGCTTTATTTCATCCGGCGTTTGTCGTTCGATAAATCGAGTTAATCTCATCGCGACTGAAACCGCCGCGCGACTGAAAAGACACCAGACGGAACGTACGCGGCGGAACACGCGCCACGCGTTCACGGAAATGAGATTAAACGGCGCGCATACAGAATGTTGCAGTCCGCGAGATTTCTTGAAAAGAAGAAAAAGGGGTGAAAGAATTTTCAGAAGCTGGAAAAGCAAAAATTTAGACTTCTGTGAAATTGAGAAAGAGAGGCGAATTTTTGAGTGAACTTCTTTCGTGAATTTCTTTTTACGTATAATTGCGAAAGACAGAATTTTTTTGAGTCATGATATTCATTTATCTGCTTTCCTTTCTTTATTCGAAGATGCGATCAATTTTTTAAGTGTATTCTAGTACTTTAGGAGAGAGATACAAAACAAATTAAATGACTTTCTTATTGGAAATTAAATAAATTAAATTGACTATGCGGATAAAGGATATTGTGAGTATGTATTTGGTAAAAATTCGTTCAAAGAAGCGAGACATGTAAACCAGGATGTAACCAAATACTACTTCCACCCGATAGATATTGTATTAAAATAGGCTAAATCTGTTGAGTTATTCTTATTTAAATCCGCTCATAGGAGGGTGTGTGGAGCCACTTTCTGCATAAAGTAAGCATCTTACCGATTCTAAGAAACGGCAGGATATACGCGACACTCTACAGTGTATAAAGAAGACCATCTAAAGACATTTTCTCGCACAAGATCGCGAGAGTGTTTAAACTTGATAGAAAATGTAGTATGTATCTACGTTCAGAAGCGACTTTTACTCTGCAATTCTTCCCTCAACGTAGAAAAAATAGGACATTCTTAAAAAAATTCGTAAATAATCTTGAAAAATTGTATTCCACGAACAGGATAAATTCAGGAAAGTGTGAAGGACATTCTTAAAGAAATTCATAAATAATCTTCAAAAGTTGTATTCCACGAACAGGATAAATTGAGAAAAGTGTGAAAATCAATGTTTAAAAAAAGTGGTTCGAAAATGCGGAGAAAACGATGGTGGGCGATTTAAAATCGAGCACAGGGAGAAACGGTGATGTAAATTCGAGACTCGGTTGGTGCAATGGACGCCACGAGGCACGTTGCGGCAATATACACAAGTTCGCGACGGGGAATACGAAACGGAGGACAACCAAGAGGGTAGAAAAATGGTGGCGCGAAAGGAGGCGAGAGCTTAATTTTCCTCGGTTCTTGCCCCGAAGCACCGACCTACTTCTTCCTTCACGGGTAGGCATCAAAGATTTTTAAACGAGCTCCAGGTATTTCCTCGCGCGACGACCAAGCGCAAATTGTTAACTCGTTGCAGAGTGAAGCACTTTCATTTCCGTTTTTTACTCGATTTATCTGCGACTTTGCGTTAATCCCCCCACCCTTCTTATCTACATTCTGCATCTGGTCTCATTAAATAAAACAGAAATTGGAACGACATATTAACGTCGGATTGCACGAACGTTCAAGGCATTTCCGGCTGAATCGAACTTGAATTACAAAGCGCGGATCGTAAAATGTTGAACGAACAGATTTCGTCACGAATCAAAGGCTTTCGAAGCCGGAGAGAAATTTATTCGAGTCTACCTTTGCGATTGTCCCCTGTTTCCGCCGTGTAAAACGTTCTCTTTAATATTGCAAAATCGGGATTGTAGAACCGGGAGATAAAAATTACTTCGGGCGTACAGCTCTCGTTGGAAAGATTCTACGCTATTAGGAGATGAAAATTAAACGATAAGAAACAATGTGATAATTTCACGAGAATTCTATTTTTAAGATTATATTCTATTTATAAGGTTTTATTCTTAATTCTATTGTTTCCTGATTTTACTTAAAATTAACATAAAGTAACGATTTATCTATGCAGAAAAAAATATTTCTTGTTACGTTTCTTTCATAAGTAAGAATTAGTTG
>NW_017100599.1:222206-235166 GCF_001263275.1 Habropoda laboriosa
TAATTATAAATTTTTTAATCACAAATGTCTGAATAATTTTGTACGCAGTTGCATAAAGTTTAAAATTCCAAATAAAATATACGGGTTAACAAAGGTAGCAAGGGGTACGAACACTCGGTTCGCGTTAATCGAAAGTATTACGAGCGGCCAGTGATAGTAGGAAAGCCCGGCGCAGTGTAAAAGCGAGGATCGAGGCCATTTTATCTGACCACGCCTTTCTACTTCCTGGATTGTTTCCTCGTTAGGTTACGGCCCGCTAATCGTTATATCTTTCTTCCCCGTTCTCCCTGTTTCGTACTTACGACTGGATCGATTCAGTGAGTCAGCTAACTAGTAGCTGTTAATCGTACGAAAAGAATAGAAATATCAAGGCTCGAGCGAACACGTGGCGTTATATTCCAAAATTCCTAAGAAACTTTTCTCACCCACAATTTCATTTCTATCTACGATCTAAGAGATAACTACAGCATTCGAAGCATCACACCGCGAAAGACAAAATTAAGCGAAACGTAGGGAGAGTAAACGTGAAATATGAAGTTCATTCGCTGAGAACCTATATTAATTATTTACATGTGAATAATATAACGAAGGGGTGGAAACTCATTTCCCTTCATCCTAAATCGCTCACGGGAATTACACCCGACATTCGCTAATTCTACGCGCCACTCCAACCTCCCCTTTCGCATAACGTAAATTTCCAAGGCTTCCAGAAGATATAAAACACAAACCACACGTAAATGTGAGCAGTGCGTGGTTCCTATTAACGCTTGAAATAATTTCACCGTACATAGATGAAACGTATGTAAGAGAGCCGAAGAAATCCTGGATAAAATCGACTCGTGGGAAATGTACGATTTTCTGTTCGTAATAAACGGTCGTCGAGATCATTCTCATCGATCGACCAGTGGAGAGTAGAGTTTGGTCAACGATATTTTCCAGGCAAGTCTAAAGAACAAGAATCTGTATTATTTTTCATAGGGAAATTCTCCGCGGAGAGTTGGCTTTACATTGGCTGAACGTTGAGACGCCGTTGAATCGCTTTAATCATACGCGCCGGCACACAAAGGATTTCTCTCTAAGCCCTTTGATCATGAACATTGAGCCCTTAAATCATCGTGGAAATACATGGGAGGGAAGAGACGCGTAAGTCTTCCTGCGCCTCTGTCTGTCTCTGTAGCTGCGAATCGTCAACAGAGCCAAATTGGCAGCGTTCAGGAGTCATCTAATTTGATCAATCATCTCGTGCAAGATTAATCGCATTACCTTTAGCATGTGAAACAATTCACATTGGAAAAGCGACCAATGTTGCGTATGTTAAAATCCATTTTTCAGCTTTCGTGTTTCTGGTCGGATTTTTAATTAAAAGCCAATTATTTCGAATTATTGATCGATTGAAAAGGCGTTCTTATCTTAGGTGGCGGATAAGTTACGCGTGTTAGATTGCAACAGACAGCAGGGAGTGACGTAGATCACGTGAAAAATAAAAATAAAAACGTGGTGTATTCCACAAGCTTTAATAAAATAAATTCATTGTCACATTACTAAAATAAAAATTAACAAAGGCTTCGTGTATTTCGTGCATGGAAGAACTGAGTGTCGAAAACAAGACTATGAAATGAAAATCCAGCGTATATACACATTTATGCTTATACCGCAGGGAAAAGAAAGCAAGGTACGAAAAGCACGTAACAGAAATAAAAGCTAAATCGGCGACATCCATTTTCCTCAACGTCGAGACGAAATTGTCGTCGGAGGGCGCGGATTTATGACCGGAATGACAGTCGCGATGGTCGCCTTTGATCAAATTCACCCATTAAAGGGTTTTATCTTCTATAACAAAATCTATCGCGAGTCGAACGAGGAACGAGGATTGGTGGGAGTTAAACCGTTTAGGGGTGGATTATACGTAGGGTGGTTCTTTGATAAAAAATAAAAAGGCGAGCCGAACGAGGGTGTAACTTCCGATCGAGTCGATTCTGATCGCCTTGAATCACCGCTTTTAATCCCGAGTTATGGCGATCCACGGGAAGCTGTTCGCCTCTCTCTATGTCCGTGAAGACCTTAAGGGAACTTGAAAGAACCAGGAAACAGTGATCCTTGTATTAACAGCCTACGCTCGGCCCTTCGGCTATTAAAGAGATTCGAGAGAGTAATATCGACGAATGAAAGATTATTTCGTAGTGTAAGCCTTCGCTGTTGATCGAGAATCAAAAGTCATCGCGATTAGTAGAGCTTTCTGTCTGCTAACGGAACAGGGTTGAAACGGGTTTGACGTCTGGTTGTCATTCCGGCAAGAACGGCTTGTCCTTTCAAACAGTCACTCTCAAAAAGAATCGCGGCGAGATAGCGAATGGTCCCTCGTACGCGTCGCAAATATAGCGGTTCCTTTTGTTTTACGACGTGTCAGACACGGCTTAGATAGGCAATCGATTATTGGTGTCGATAAACCAGGGCGGAAGAAAGTCGAACAAAAAGTCGAACAATTCGTCGTTTAACTTCGAACGGAATTCTCGTCCTGGGAAGAGAGAAAAAATTGAAGGAACGAGGAGATAGCGAAATTTCTATAACGATAAAATTATAGGAGGATGAATGATAAATTAGGATAAGAAAAGCCATATTTCTCGAGGTTGAACGAAAGTTAAAGTACTTGTGGAGCCGATGACATCGATATTTCAAAAAAAAAAGAACCAGGTCAAATCGGGAAAACCAATGCATCTGACATTAATGCGCGGTATAGCGGTCCATTAGGAAGATTCAGTGCGATTCAGGAAGCAATGGAAAGAAACGAGAATCAAGGCAAAAAGGAAAGGCGAAGCTCCATCGCGATTGGAGGTGGCGAGGCCAAAATCGATAAGAATCGGACTTGCCGGCTTGAGAGGGTTACACAGCAGGCTCGGGCCGGGACTAAGAGAAACGAGAAAGGAAAGAGAACGAGAAGGATACTGGAGGCGAGGATATTCCCTTGAGTTAGCCACAGCGAAATACGATAACATCTTAACTGCCTTAGCTCCACGCATTGGCTCGTTCAGCCCCACCGGTGGGCTGTTCGGGCTTCAAAAGAAATTGTTGCTCTACAACGAAATTGTCTCTTAAACCTTTTAGGCTTATTCACACGAAGAAACTTAGCTGTGCAACGTCGATCTTTTTTCTTGACGATAGGACTGACCGCTGTAAATTATTTCGTTGCACTTGGTTACCCGTTTGAGAAGTATTAGATCATCGCTTCTTATCTTGGTTCGATGTTCGCACACGTCGGAAAGATTTTTTATTTATTTTCTCTAGGTTTAATTTACGATCTGTAGAAGTAAATTTATGTAGCGTAGTTTTGCGTTTGGCTGTACCGTGTTGCTGAATGATTAGATTTGAAAAAGAAATAATAGAGGAAATTAAGGAATTCAATTAGGAATTAATCCTGACCATAAATGCAGATCACTTAAAGTTAAAATTAAATGACTACAGAATGAAGACACAAATCACATATTAATTATTCACATTATGGAAAAACTTAGTTACGACGATTTGGCCAAATTAAAAAATTTGAGTGAACACTAGAGAACCATTTACTTACATTATTAGGCCAAAATTTTCGTCAGATACGTGTAGATTAAAATCTCCTTTTATCTACGATAGAAATATCCACCCACAGGAATGAAGCAAAATTAAGAAAACGTTTATGAGTAATTCAGCAGGTTTCGTAGCATGTGGTTTCAATTACCGTTGCTGTCGTTTCACCGACGGTTCGCAACACGTACATACGACCAAGTTAAAAGAACGATTTTGACCGAACCCATTCTTTCTCGCCGGCGTTTCCGCCGGCATTTTCGCAATATAAGGGAGCAGTAAGGAAGCAGGGAGAGAGGTCGGCTACGTCGAATGAACGAGTATCGAGACCGTCACGTAGAGTTCTGTCACGAAAACCCCTCATCCGGTGGCAAGCAGTAACAAGAGGAAAAAGAACGGGCCAGGCAAAGAAGAAAGAATTTAGCACGCAACATCTTTGCCGCTGTTGGGCTTGTACACTCTCCTCTCGTCCACGATACAGGATTGTCAAACGTCGGGGAAAGGGTTGGCACGTTCCACGCCGTGAGAGACGGTCCACGTGCGCCGCGACTTCCGGTAACAGTGTCGGGGAAATAAAAGGGACACGGTCGGAGATCCGTCGAACGAGGAAAGCGGACTCCTGTCTCACGGATCTCGAGCTGCAGCATTTTTGCTTCCCTTCTATTCGAGAGAGAGAGAATGAAAAGAAACTGCAAGGTTGAAAAATTAGAAAATTATTTAATTCACAGAGGATACTATGTAACTAGAAAATAATTTCACTGAGAGAGGATATCGTGGAAAATATTAGAAGATAATAGTATCAGTTGGTAATTGGACTGTTCGAACTGACAAAGATTTCTGCGGTAGTTGAAAAATCTGTCGTGTAAGAAACGAAAAGAGTACTTTAATCTTAAAGCAAAGGAGGAAATAGGTACAAAGAAGGACAAGTTAAAAGGACACACGTAGTGTCCATTATCATTGTTCCCTTCCGTGTTGAAGTATCCTTTCTTATGTTTTTTTACTTCTACGGAGTTTCAAAAAGAAGTAAGGAAGTTCGTAGAAACTGCGCGGAGAAAACTTCATTGAGAGAAAATTAGAGCTGTAGAGATGTTCGGAGACCCGTTAAAAAGACGCAGCGAGTAAATTAATACGATCAAAGAATACTTGAAGTGTTGAAAACGAAAAAAAAAAAAAACAAATTTCGTCGAATAATAATTTCGACGAAGAAAAAAAGAAAATCTTATTTGGTGCTTTAATTTCCTCCTGGTGTTATATATTACGCGTTTCCCTTCTTTCTACCTGGCGGTTTTATCGTATCCAACGAAAAAAAAAAAAGAAAAGGGAGAAGAACAACGCAGCCATTCTCTCGGCGAAATAAGATTTATTATATAATAGATTGAGATTTACGAATCTCAAGAAAGGGAGTTAATGTAGGTAATCCGTATTCCTCGAATAACCCTTCCTCTCCTGGTCCCAAGAAAATAAAGAAATCAACTGAGCAGATGGAAAAGAAATGATACTAAATCACTGGTATCTATCTAACGTCGAGAAAAGGGATTTTATGGGAGGCAAAAAAGGATCTATAAAAAAAGAAAGAAGTAGGTGCTCCAAGACTTAAGTATATCCACGTAGAATTGTCTCCTCGAAGACAAGCTTGTATAGTCGTCTTTTCTCTCGCTACGAAATAAACCATTTCCTTCCAAACACTTTTTAACGAAAGAAGAAACAAAAAAGAAAACCATGCCGAACAAGACTTCAAAGGTTACTTAAGCAGAATACGAAAAAGCGAAGAAAGAAAGAGAAGGAAAAGTGTGCCACGTTTAAACGGAAAGTTCGTCGATGAAAAATGTCTCGAGCAACCCGTTTGCATTACTCCAACCTCCTCCTACTCCTCCGTTGCCCGGAACGGAATCGATCATTTATTAAGCGAAGGCTTCGGGAGTAAGATTCATGGTAGTGGAAAACTAAACTCTCAAAGGAAATACCGCGAAAGAGTGCAAAGCTACTCGGGGTAAAACTGTCGGCTGGAAAAGTATCAACGCAGTCACGTAACGCGTTGCAGCGGAAGCCCCACGCATCCGGCCGGATACGAAATGGAAGCGAGGGAGAGAAAAAATGGCGGATGAGGAAGGAAGGTAACATCGACAACGCATTCTGTACGCAACGCTCCTGTCGGGCGCTACATACATATATATATACACATAGTCGTTTCTTCTGAAAGTTTCATGAGGTTCGCGCGCCGATCGGGGGAAGCTTTTTATTCGCACGGAACGCTTTGCATTTTTACGACAGGAGTAAGGTTACGTGTAGGGTCCTTCACCGAGACCTTTGAGGTCTCCATGCGTGCTACAACGAGTTGAACGCCGAACATCCTTCGTGTCAATATTCCCCGATGGTATGCTCAGTGGACACATATTCTCGAAATGAAGTCTGGAGTGCGCGGCGGCGGCGGTGCAACGGGTGTAAGTATACGAAATTTGGAATAAAATATCGAATTGGATCGAGGACGTCGCGAATACATATCGAGAAGATTGCGTTTCGATGGTGAATTTATCGGTATTGAACGCGAAGCTTGTTCCTATTGCAGGATGGGTGGACTGTTACGTTGAAATCTTCGCGATACGGTCTGGCGTCAAATTCGTATCCGAACGCTATCCAACATTTTTAATATTTATCAAAAAATAAATTAATCATACGAAGATAGGATACCAATGATCATTATATCTCATTGAATGTAGAAGATGCTACAAACACCAATACTCGGAATCATAATGAAAGAACAGTTTTAAGAAGGCAACTACAGTCTTCGTTCCAGCTGTTCCACCAGCGGGTGCAGCTTAAATTTCAATTTTCTGAAGAGCTCGAGGGCGAGTCGAGTTTGTAGATAACTAACTTTCCTCCGGTTTTTTTTTTCTATACCCAATATCTATGTTATAAATGGAGGGTGGGGAGGAAGGGGGTAGTTGAATATTTAATAAAACCTCGAAATCCTCTTCGCGGCTCTTCTTTAATCTTTAATCTATTCGCCAACGATGGCTCGCCGGGTTCCCCGTATTCCTGGAATACTTCCAATCTCACCAGAATATTTCGCTCCTTCTCGCCCGGTTTCTAACTAACTTTATTTCTCGCCCTTAGCTTCTCGCCGACCTTGAGTATCCCAGATCCTATTCTTATTCGGAGGGAATCCGTATTCTACGAGACTCGTTCGCTTTTTTTCCCCGTACCAGAATTCGTTCGCGCCTCCGTCTCTCTCTCTCTCTCTCTCTCAACGCTTCTCCCTCTATCGTCTCGCATTGGACGAAGAAGGAACGGCGAAACTTGCGATAAGTCGATCCGTCAGGTGCGACCCGAAAAGAAAGCTTTCAATGGAAACGTCTCGGGCTAAGGACGCAGATTCCCGGACCTCTCGGGGATCGACGAACTTTTCGCAACGCGGAGACTGAAGCATCCCTCTTCGTCCAAGTTCGTGGAACTCGTTTCCCTCCCAGCAGTCACCCGCAAACATGGAGAATCCGAAGGAACCCGGTTCCTTCGACGTGTCTCTCTTTCTCTCTCTCTCTCTCTCTCTCTCTCTCTCTCTCTCTCTCTCTCTCTCTGTGTCGAAGAAAACGACAGACCTGCGAAACTAGGCGATTCTCGCTGAGAATTTTGCGTTTTCCTCGCTACACACGAGAGAAACTCTGTCAGCTGGCAACCGAGAGAGCTGAGAATTTTCATTGTGAAAGGGGAAAAGGAAGAAGAGAAACCGTGTTAATATTTTTTTCTTTGTCACGTTTGTTCACATTTCGACGCAGCTGAGTAGAAGAAGCGGAAAGAATACTCGCGAAAGCGGAGAGAGTGAAAAGTCTGTGACGGAATTATAGTCGCGCAGGACCTCTTTCCTATAATGATGCAAGCAAATTTTCGCGCTACAAAGGAACGTTTTCGACGAGAGGAAAGTGAGCGATCAAATAAGTCCGTGAATTTCAGATGCGAATATTCAGCTGAAAGGTAGTTGTATCGAGAGTGGGAAAGGTACAAAGGGGTAGAGAAATGACTTGAAAGAGAGAAAGAGAGGTAGGGGAGTGAAAAAGAAAGGGAGAATGTACATGAATTCGCGCGAAGAGGTGAATCGATATATCTTGGATCCTAAGATGTTTCCCTCGCGTATAAACGGCTTCTGTTGTGTGAATCGCGCATACTTTTCGGGCCCGGGCTCGTAAAATTGTGAAAAATTTATCGCTTACTACTTCCGTAACGTAGAATGTCTATCCGGCGTGATGTGTTTCGCTGCCGCCGAAAACTCTCGGGAAGGCGAAACGATCGATGCATATTTAAAAGCTCGATCATCCCTTCGATTTGAATTCTGACAGAACGATCGGAGAGCCATCGGGATGAATTTTTGAATACGTAAAGAAACACGTCTCGGAAGGAGAAGTGGCAAATATATGTACATCCCGCGATTCCATCGATTGATGTTTAAATAATTTCTATATTCGTGCACCTTCCTACTTCAACAGAATTTATCTCCGATAATAATACGACGTTCTTGCATATTTAAATTTAATCTAATTCACCGCAATTTCGACTGACTACTCTCCTTATCAAATAATAACCCGAGTAAATTTTCTATCGCGATAAACTCGCTGTTTTGAAAAATGCGACGAAAACAGGTAGAATTTAGCGGAACCACAATTTTCCTACATTCGAGTAATTCAATTTCGCAAATCAAATCAATCATTTCTCTCAAATTAGTACCGCCCGATTAACATCCTAAGATAATCGAATTTCCAAGAAATTTGCGATCTTCCAAAATTGTGCACAAATTACAACGTAACCGAAATACATTTCCAATGTTTCTCCGGTTCGGTATGAAAACTTAAGCGACCCTTTGGAACAGCACTCCGCGCAAAGTTTTCCAATAACCAAGTTGTTTGTCGCCAACTTCCATCGCGTATAAATATTTGCTCGTAATTACCGGTATGCGATGCACGGAGTATCTATTGAAATGGTCGGCTATCTCGCGCAACGATTCACTTCGAACGGTGAATACAGACGGGCGGTCCTCGCATTCGAATACCATGCACGCGCGAGGGATGATACCATGGCTACGTCGAAAACAATAAAGATGCCATACTCCACGAAGGGTGTGTATGGGAGGAAGAGCAAAAGGAGATGTAGGGTGGGTCGGGGGAGAGACGACGGCTCGTAGCAATCGTAATTCCGATGACGCGATAATGCTGACCACCCTGCCAGCCGAAACAATTTATAAGTCCCTATCTAGACAGGTCACTTTAAATTATGAAGCTCTTTATTACGCTTGCACGCTGGAAGACGCGCTGAGTCGTTGTTGCGAAATCGACCCTCGCCGCCGCCCCTCTCAACGACGTTGCTTGCGTACGCGAATTTCAGGTGTCGCACGACCCGTGGAAATTAATCGTACGACCGTCGTTAATACCGTGTTCCGCCGCTGTTGCTGGCAAAACCAAATTGTCGAATCGAAACTATCGGATGATTTATACGCGACAGACCTGAGCTTTTCTCGCGTAGAAATTCGTCGAATACGGAATCTGGAGAGACGATCTGTACGATACGGAGTCTCGTTTTAGGAAACCGGGATAAATCTAAAAGCGCGATAACGAGGCGAGGGCTTTACGTATATTCGGACCCTTTATCAGTTATATATTAACTTGATTGTCAATTTAGTTAGAGAACTATTGCTATTGGTATTGGTTTCAGTTTGCAGCACGATTAAAAGCATTCACAACGTGCGTAATAATTTTGTTGTATACGCAGGATAATGATAATAATTCTGGTGTATACAGAATACAACATTTACTTTATAGTCTGATTTCGATGCTGCCTTTCGTCTAAATATACCATGGTAAATGATTAGATACGATCATCCGTTGTATCGAATAATTGAAATTATCGTATATCGCCGGTAGATTTAATGACTTTGTGTACGGGTAATCCGTTCGTCCTTCATCATTGGAGAAAATTTTAAAAAATTTTAATAAAACGTCCGGATAAACGAGACTTACATATTCTCGAGCCTTTGATAAAATAAGATTGGCCCGGTTCAATACTTCTCTCAGCTCGCGTTAAACGTATAAATGTTGTTATCTACGGACTGAGCTCCTTTAATCTGCAAAGGCTAGAGAGCCGGGGCAAAGGCGTTAACGAGGCCCGCAAGACACCGAGCTCTCAGGAGCGACCTTGCCCTGCTAATGGATCAATTAACCCCATCCACTGAATGGCTAATCACTGTCAATGAAAAGTCATTACCGCTAAAACCTAATAATTACTAGGCGATATTTCGCCAGATCGAGCTACCTAGGCGACGACGTGAACGGGTGTGCGTGTGTGTGCGTGAATCACGGATATCCTTCTGGCTGGACCGATAGAGAAAAGGGCCATGGACGGAACACGATAGGCACAAGAGTGCCGTGGTAACATTAGCGAGGCATGAAAATTAAATTCCGCGTAACGATGTCGACAAAAACGGCGTTCTCGCCCGAAGCAATGGCAGCGTTCATCGATTTGTCCATTATCCGAATTTCAATTATCCCGCTCCCCCTTCTGCGCTGAGCTACGATAATGACGCTACCTGTATGACCCGGAGGTATAAAAAAAATATAAAATGGCTCGGTGTGTCGCTGAAAAATGAACGCTTTGCGCGCCCTGGACTCGTTCATATTCCAGTGGCAATAAATATGTGTACATAAGTATATATGTATACACGCGTATATTTTGCAAAATCGCGCGCGTTTAATTAATTGAAGAGATAATTGTAGACGAGGGGAGGAGTGGGGGGTTTGGTGGCGTATACCCGCGGGTAGCTTTCACGTGGTATCGAAAATCCATTGTATTTAAACGCGATATGGTACGTACAAATATTTCGTTTGAAATCCTTGTTCCGTACGTGGTAACAGAAAGTCCAGTACAATAACGAGCTTCTTGGACGTTATTGGGTAATAAAACTTCGTTTAATTACGCGAACAATATTTTTCAATAAACCGTCGAATCGTTGAATACCGATTAATTAAAGATATGCCGCTAAGAACTCGCGATACACTTTGGAAGCTTTCACGTGTATTGAAAATATTTCATCCGTTTGACGGTTGTAATTGAAATAGCCGGTCGTATATAGCCAGAGAAAGAATTGATAAACAGATGGTTCGAGATATTGCTTTCTACGTTATCGATAACATACGAGAAGTAAAAGTTTCTGCTAGCAGTTTTTTGATACGCTTTTTTTACAAATTTTAATAACATTTCACTCGATGCAGTAGAGGTTATGGTAAGAATATAATATAGTAAGAGTAAGAATAACTTATAAGATGGTTAAATTTTGTATCGTTGAATAAATAGATATATAAATGTTAAGTGACATACCTTTGATGCGTTAAACGGCGTTCCAACACAATGATCCTTGTAATCCTTTCACGTTGTACTAATCTCTAAAGTTTTCACCGTAGTTTGGTATTACACCCAAAGTTTCATCAATTCACACACGTTTCGGGATATTATTGGATTCAAGTCAGTGAGTTTCTCTAGTTAACGTAGAAAATATCTTCGCGATTTAATAAAACGATGTATATTCCACGAATTAACGATACGTTATTGACACTACGAAAAAACCGACGGATATGTGCTATTTTATGCTCGATTGCTTTATTTGGAAACTACCCTGAGCAATGTACATGTCAATCTTTACGCTGACTAGTTTATGGTACGAACTACGATTACCAGTTATAAAGAGAAACACGTGTGCAGGATTACCATTAACCTATATACTTTCAGATTTACGTTTTACTTATTTCTAATTTCTACGTTGAATCGAAGTATTTTACCACATTTACGATCACATTCTCACGAGGATACACATTTCACGTATTTCAACGTACTTTCGATCCACTAATGTCGAAGCTGTTGTTGTTTGATTTTGGAGGTTATTCGCGGAATTCGCGCCAAAACAAGTGTTGACCGACTCACCGAAAAAAAACGTGCGCTCAGAAATACGGCACAATTTATTTCTCAGCCAACGGTGGCTAGCAGAGCAGATACAACATCGATAAATGCGTAAACGAAGATTGTTGGTATCTGGCACGAAACGAATTTCACGAACGATTCACAAGAGATGCAAAACATCCGCACGCTTACCGACGACTGGAAGAGTGACCGAGCGTCTACTGCTCTTGAGGCAAACAGTGCGCATGCGACATAAACAAACCGTAAAGGAAAACTTCACGTACCGGGTGGGAGTTGCGGATTTCGATACGTCTAACAAGACGATATAATTGTGAAGTGTCATAATTACATGTACAGGATAGAAAGTTACTTTATTGTGATTTTTGTGACTAATTACACGTGCAGTGATGAAACCAAGATGTGTACTATATACGTGTACGTGTTAAAAGTGAAGTTAGCTGACAAAAGTTTCTGCGACAGTGCGTATTAATGAACAAGAAAGGGATCATACAGTGGATGCAGTTATAAATTTAATTGTGAAACGTGATAAACACGACAGGCAATTGAATGGTAAGCTTAATTATACTTTAATCGTATTAATTACACATATAATTACGAAATTGGAAATTCCACTCGTACTATTAGTCGGCGTACAGGTTAGGTTATTAGAAAACATCACGAAATAAATTGTTGGCAAAAATATTAATACTGCGATATATTGTTGGACGTTTATAAGTAGAATATAAGACTTTACTATTTCTAATCTAATTTGTTACTTCTAACTGGTAAAGTTCATTTCTTTCGATTCATTGAACAAGTGTCTTTATTTTATTTTATTCTAATGTGTGCGTGACGTATGCAATTATTTTCACGCACATATGAATTACTAACATATTAGATCGAAATATCGAATAATATGTCGAATGAAGTGACGAAGGATCAAATATTATTTTCAACAAGCTATTATATATGTAGCTTATAATGCGCATTAGCTGACACAAACGTTGCCTATTCTACGCAGGAATTCAGATGCATACGTATTCCTACATCTTATTCACTTTTTCAAGTGATAAATACAGCATATTAGAAAATACTTTTAAATATATCATATTTAATATGTGACGTCGAATACAAGCAATGGAGCGGATAAATAGAATTTCAAATACAGTAATAAAAATCCTGCTCACACTTTTTAATTCGCTTTCAGCAAATCGAGTGTTATTCCCCGATTCTGTGAATTTTTTTATCTCTCCTTTTTCAATATTCTATACACCTATTATTTCACCTAATCTCTAAACGATATAAATCTGTATAATTTATCGAAATTCAATTTATTTCTGATAATTATTTATTTACCAGAATAAATAGTAATCTATAGAATCTTGGCAAAGCTTGCAAGGATATATCAGTATTAAATTGAAACCGCGACATTTTTCTTTCATTCCTACTTTCTTGATATTGGAGTAT
>NW_017100599.1:235239-237154 GCF_001263275.1 Habropoda laboriosa
CTTAAATGTCTTCCCTTAGATCCCACTTGGCATTTTCATTTCTTCTTCCATCAATGCACGCTCCAAGCCAGGAACTGCCGAAGCATTCGCGAAAAGAGCTATATCCCTGACCGACATAAATCCGAAATAATTTAGCTGGCAAGTGCGCTGGCATCGTGCGCCCGGCTTGACAGCCTCGTAAAAAATGAACTGCGCGAATGGTAATGGCTCGTTTCGTGATTGACCATTAAGTTTTACATCATTACGTGACACATATTTCTCTCTTGATTTTCTCCGTTCGGCCAAACATTTCACGGTATAAAAAAAATATTCGTCACAAAGCTGCGCGCATATATTTCACCATTTTCACTCTGTTAGAACGAAGGTTGCAAAATATTATTTCCTTTTATCGGTGACACTTTTCACGTCGATATATTATTCGGCAAAATGTATCAAACACTGAAGTTCTATTGTATCATGTATCAGTTTCAATAAAAAAAAGAAAAAAAGAGCGAATGACGTATTAAAAGCAACGAAATAGAAGAGCAAGATGCACATTAACCGAAATGGATTTTATTGGAAAAATTTTACGATTATTAAGAGCTTCGTGTAAAGTTTCAGAAACGCCGAATAATTATTTATAAAAAGAGTTCGATCTGATTCGCTTCACTTTTCGTACGTTCTATTAGAGCATTTTCGTACCTATCTTTAGAAAGACACATTTTCCAAGTATTTGTCGAAAAATATTCGGCAATTTTGAAGGATCGAAAAGCATCCAAAGCGTACCCTCCAAATTCATTAAAGCAAACTTCTGCAACAGACGGAATCGAACTGTTTCACCCATCTTCTATTGACGCACACTTTGACGCGAATTAAACGACTCGACTTCTCAAATGTTCGGGGGATAAAACGAAAGAAAGGATTGCAAGCGATTTCGAATATTCTGCGAGGCTTCCGAAACATTCGGTAACGCATTCTCGTTCCTGACGGCGCATAGTTACGTCTGCGCTTCGCGACGGCTGCGAAATCGCTCGAATATTTTGCGCAACAGTTGTTTTTTCCCTTTTTTTTTCTCTCCCTTAATCACGAACCAACAAACAAAAAAACAAAAAAGAACAGCAGAAAATTCAATTTCCTCTCTTTGATAAACTATCTTCTCGCAAGTGCAAATCACTGTGACACAACCAAATTAGGTAGTCCGAAATATCGTCCAGAATATAAATGTATTTATCAGATACCATTGTAATTCTTACGATTGCTTATCGGTTCGGTGTAGCTTCGTGTACCAAAAAACATAATTCAGTCAGCTATCTTGCTCCGTCTAGCCACATTTTCCCTTTACCACCGGTTTAACGTTAAATGGAATTCCATCGGTATACCATGGCCTGGGTTAACCTGCCTGCTGGGATGAGCTTTATCGTGCCAACATAGCTATAATAAGAGCGTGCCGTGATAGATGATTCATCGCAATTGTTACCTCGTTGCTCTCGGTCGCATGGCCACGCATCCCACCATCGATCCTACCATTTTTCCGCGATCTCTGGGGTGCCCGAATTGATCGAAAACGCCAAACATCGTGCAGCAGAGCGGTGATAGCTTTCGTAACAATTTCGGAAATAAATTCTCGGTTACTTGAAAATTTGCTATATCGGGTGATAGGATTTTTGGGTGTCCCCGTTGTGCGAATATACACGTGGCGGTAGTAAAACTCTGTATTTCAATGTAACGTTGATTTACCATATTTTTAAATCTGTTTTTTTTTTTAGTCAAATTATTTTGGTAACGAATTTTAACGATAGTCTTGTGTAAATTATCAGTCGACTAATATTTTTTAATATTGTTTTTGAATATTTGTTAATGTCGCGACTACGTAATATTTTGTACGAATTGCACAATATTCGTAGAGCAGAGGATTGCAAGTTTCCCATTAATGTAT
>NW_017100599.1:241317-243843 GCF_001263275.1 Habropoda laboriosa
TATAAATAAATTTTACATCTGGCGATATCAGCGCAGAAACGACAAGCATTTTAATTGAATCCGCGAAACGAACATCCATAGGCTCGCAAATGAATGTATGATCATCCGATTTGTTTATTCCATCTCGGGATTTACGTAATTAAATATCGATTCGCTGGTCCGTGATTGGTCGCTTAACAAACACACGCGATAAAACGGTTGTTCGAGCGACCGTGCCTGGGATTAAATAAATGTCGGAACACTTCCTAGCAATGAGCAAAAAGGGGGATGCCTACGCACCCTGGGTAAACACGAAGAAAATTCTCCGGAAAAACCAACGTAACGTCGCCGATGTGCTTGCCGTTCGTTACCGCTTGTTCCGAGTTGTTTATACTTCATAACCGGGGGGATGGAGTTCCGTCGTTCTCGATCGATAGACGTTGTACACAATGGAACTCGCGAAAGACGAAAGATTTGTCGCGATATCGCGTGAAAAATTGTTGCTCACTGCCGTGTGAAAATGTTCGTTGTAATTTTATCACCGCATAAAGTAGATACTCTGGAATACTTTAGATACTTTATCACGGCATAAGGCAGGTACTCTAGATACACTAGAACGAGGGGTCGGGTCAAAATTGACCCATTAGCGACTTTCCAAGAGTGAATTTTTACGTAATTAAAGTGTGATTGCGAAAATAGATTCATATCGATAGAAATAGAAGTATATATGCAGAAAACAGTGTCGGAAAACGTGTGTATAGAGTGACCAAATTATAACAAAAAGTTCGAATAATTTTATCGTAGTACAAAGTACTTTTTAGCAGTAGAAAGAGCGGCTGGGTCAAAACGGACCCATTAGCGATTTTCGAAAGCAGAATTTTCACGTATTATAATTAGAACGTGATTGAAAAATTAGATTCACGTCGACAGAAATGGAAGTATAGATGCAGAAAACAGAGTCGGAATATTCACTTTTCTTGGAAAGTTACTAATGGGTCATTTCTGACCCGACAGATGCTTCTGGCGTTAAAACGAGCGGGAAATATTTGACGATTACCTCGCAGGTAAAGATTCGCGAATGAACCCTTTTTCAGATCAGTTTATATCGAGAATATCGAATCTACACGGTGTATAGATTCTTATGGTCGTTAGCTGCGCGAATTAACCGAGTTATTCGGTTACATCGGGCAACGTTGGTGTCTTAATTGAATTACAACTTAGACTGATCCACGCGGCCTATACACGCCCGAGTTTACGGCGGTCGGATTAGCATGCAAATTCGATGCATTGAATTTCATAGTTTCGACAGCTGTAACAACCGAATAGATTCGTTGTGACGTGCCGAGGTCGTGAGCCAGCGTCCTAGTCATCGCGGCACCTCTCTAGCAACCGTCTGCTCCTGATAAGCGAATTGTTTAGTCGGCCCAGAGCTGGTACTAAGTGAGGGATTAATCCAATTTAGCCTGCGATACCGACGTCGGGTTTGCTCCGCGGTTTCTAACAAAAGCGAGAATTATCGAAGACGCCGCGACGGAGAAGTGGAACTTTCAGGCATCGCCCGCCGATCGCGAGAGTTCAACGATTTCTGAAGCATCCAGGAAAATCGTAAAGTTGCTCCGAAGTTTGATTTCCCTTACGAAATCATCTCGGATTCTGTGTCACAGGAGTTGGGGAAATTGGCAATTCAGCTGTGATTATTCCCGATAAAAAAAAAGAAAAAAAGGATCGAGTTAACGAGTTTAGTTGGAAGCATTAAACTTGATTAAAACTAGAACGTACTCCATTGTATTTTCACCTTTAACTCCGTACAAGTTAAACGTACTCTATCTAAGGTCTTATAAACTGAAACCTGCATTACCCTCAAGAGTGCATAACAGGAAAACAAGTTACATACTCCGGGGACCCTGCACTCTCGTAACGCAATAACCTAAAGCTTGAACTCTGACCTCTGATATTTGCGTGTGAAAGAAACAAATTTTCTAATCTAATGAGATAACGTGATAATTTGCAGAAAATTTGCTTTTATTGTTATAAAAAGGTTAGAATAAAATAAACATAATATAACAATTTTCATTTTAATATTTTGTTGTATAATCATTTGCATACGGCTTGTAAGAGACGACGCGAAAAGTATTTCGAAACGCGATTTATTTAAGAGGGGAAACCGCGATATTATATTATTCTCGATTTTTACAATCAAGTTAACTTTAAATAGAATAAACGTAAAAAAAAAAAAAGAGATATGAAATAAACGCGATGTATATAAAGCAAAAGAATAAACCGCAAATTGATATCTTTTCCGAATCTCTAATGCAAGTAAAGTTGAAGGGGGGTATCGATTAAACGCGTAAAAATATTCAATATAAAGCGAACTAGGGATGAAGCTATTATAATACTCAATGCAACGACTCTAGTATTTACTAAAATTCAAAAATTCTCGTATATCTTCCGAAAACCGATTTTTAATTGCGAAACACTACTGATACGGTTTAATTTGGGGCAGCCAGCTCACATTTGAGCTGGCAATACACAACACAACTAACTACT
>NW_017100599.1:244134-282615 GCF_001263275.1 Habropoda laboriosa
TTGGGGAGAAGTATAAGTTAAACGCGTAAAAATATTCAATAATAAACGAACTAGGGATGTAGCTATTATTTCAAAACGCGATGCACTGTCTCTAGTATTTACTAAAATTCAAAAATTCTCGCATAAATTCCGAAAATAGATTATTAATTACGGTAAACTACTGACACGGTTTAATTTAGGGTGGGCATAGTGGACGAGTGAAGTGCACTCGTTCCAAATCAACTCACAATATACAATAATAAATCAACTAACTACTGAACATGCAATTCATGCAAATTCCATGGATGGTAAATTATCAGTAAACAAAATTCAATATCAGAGAAAATATATGAAAACTTTCAAATTAATTTCAATTGCTGGAAGAACAGTACATATTGATTGTTATGCTGTAACGAAAAAGCAACCTCTCAAAGTCATTTCAATATCCCATTCGACAAGTCTGAAGAACAACGATGACTAAAATTCAAATGTTTATGTCCCCAAAACCTTCAAAATAATTTCGAAATATTTTATTCGAAGCGGAGTATTCCAAGTCAGTATCGATAATTGAAGAAATTATTTGATTGTATTTAAAAGAACCGAAAGGAGAATATTTAAAGTCTGATATTAAATGTCTAGCAAGTACCAGTAATTGGTAAAATGATTTATATTTCTTTTAAAAGCTGGTAGTGTATTATTTTTGTTTTAATTGTGCTGGGATTTGTTGGTTTGTTAAGGGAGGATAATAGCGAATAACGTGTGAAATTTGAAAATGAGAGTAAATAGG
This sequence comes from Habropoda laboriosa, assembly GCF_001263275.1. Lineage (NCBI taxonomy): Eukaryota > Metazoa > Arthropoda > Insecta > Hymenoptera > Apidae > Habropoda > Habropoda laboriosa. Next base: position 244,901 of record NW_017100599.1, read on the forward strand.
AACGATTGGATAACGAAATTGGGAGAGTTAGAGAGAATGTGTGAACAGACGAGAAGAAGAGAGGTAAATGATCCAACATGAGAATGTAAGTGTATATTTTTCGGTAATTACTTTATAATTGCTTTATAATTACTTTATAATTACCGATTAGTGGAGAATATTGTTTACATGCAATGGAAGTTTACTGGTGATGTTTATAATTTCGAAAATTCAGGTAGAATTGTAAATATACTGTATCGTAATTCGAATTTAAGTAAATTAGGTTGAACTGCAGTACACAGACGTTACTTTAGCTTGAAATAAATTCGAAACATAGAATTCACAGAGAAAACACTGCGAAACAGCAAAACGTAAACGTTACAATTGTTATAACATGTAAGCAAAAATTTCAGAATTAATTATACGAGTATTTCTCATAAGATTACCGTTACAAGAATATTTCACGTTTATTAATAATTTTATAAGAATTAGGAATATTAATTCACTTTGTTAAAATGCAAAAACTAATAATTTTACAGCAAGTGTTAAGAATTAGGAGCAGCATTCGTTACAAGTTCCACAAGGATACTGAAAGAAAAATTTCAAATTAATTTCAATTGCTATTACGAAAAAGCAACCTCTCAAAGTAATTTCAATATCCTATTCGACAAGTCTGAAGAACAACGATGACTAAAATTCAAATGTTTATTTCCCTAAACCTTCAAAATAATTTCGAAATATTTTATTCGAAGCGGAGTATTCCAAGTCAGTATCGATAATTGAAGAAATTATTTGATTGTATTTAAAAGAACCGAAAGGAGAATATTTAAAGTCTGATATTAAATGTCTAGCAAGTACCAGTAATTGGTAAAATGATTTATATTTGTTTTAAAAGGAAAATTTCTAATAGGTATTAGTTAAAATGAATTGTTATTCAGTCTATTGTATTGAAATTCTAATTGATTCTAATGTATACAAGTGTTACAAGAAGGCTGAGTGTGTACAGGGTGGACACTGACTCTAGTATTTACTAAAATTCAAAAATTCTCGTATAAATTCCGAAAATAGATTATTAATTACGGTAAACTACTGAGACGGTTTAATTAAGGGTGGGCATGGTGCTGCTTTAGTTTGAAATGATTTATAAACACATAATTAACAGAGGAAAAACCGTGAAACGGCAAAACGTCTACATTCTAATTGTTATAACATGTAAACAGAACTTTAAATTTAGTGTAAACAGAAAAAATATATAATACAATTTATTTCACGGTATTGCAACAAATAAACGTTGAATCAATATTTAATTCGTATAAAAACAATTATTTAACGTAATAATTTTACCTTCACTATGGCTATTTTTAATCTACGACCACAGGTCAACCTGATTTCTAATCCTTACGAACTTTAAATTCAGTCTAAACTGAGAAAATATATAATACAATTTATTTCACGGTATTGCAACAAACAAACGTTGAATAGATTCTTAATTCGTATAGAAACATTTATTTAAAATAATAATTTCACCTTCACTATGGCTATTTTAAATTTACGACCAAGGGTCAACCTGATTTTTAATCCTCCGAACTTGATTTCACAACAAAGATTAAGCCATAGTAAAGCTAAAATTATTGTGTTAAATAATTCCTTTTAGAGGAATTAAGAATTTATTCAACGTTTGTTTGTTATAATACCATGAAATAAATTATGTCACATATTTTCTCTACTTAATACGAAATTTATTGTTGTATTTAGTACGTGCTATAACAATTATAACTACACATTATGCTGTCTCGCGTTATTTTCTGTACGAATTCTGTGTTTAGAAATGATTTCGAACTAAAGCAACGTTTGTATGCTTCGGTTCAACCTAATTTACTTGAATTCACATCGCGATACAGTATATGTACAATTCTGCCTGAAGTTTCGGAATTCGAAGAAACATGGATAAACTTCCATTACATTTAAACAATATTCTTCACCAAACGGTACGGAGTAATTGTAAACAAACGAATTAGGTCAACGAAAATGAGTCACCGTCGTCGTGGCTGAAAAATTCAAAACGAACGATATTAAATTTGTCGTGAAATATGAAAACAATACGTTCGTTTCGTTTTATTGATAGGAATAGAGAGATACGGTGTATTTCCTCGTCACAAAATGAAACTTACATATTACAGAGACTGGACTTCAAGTTCATCTAAATTTCTAATAATTTCTAACAATTCACACATCACGAAGACTCGAATTATGCTGGAATTTACAAGGTGTCCCGAATAAAATCACGTAGCGAGGTGTGACCAGGTAACAAGAGTCCACGATCAATGTCGCTTTAGAGCGGTATGTTCGTTCGTAACATTAGCATTCGTAGTTACAAGTTCAGATACCATTTCCTGACGTTCTGCGTGTAACCATGTGAAAATTGATACCAGCCACAAGCAACATCGGTATCTTACATGCGTTCAGCTAGGCGTATGCATGTTCTCGTGCCAGCCCCGTCAGAATAATCGTCTCTAAGCAGGTATTATCGCTGCCATGACGGCGCTAGCATGTCGCAATTTTTTCTTTCCCGTCCAGCTTAACGTACTAGCGATCTTCACACGCTCACGAGCACGTATCTTTGCCATGGATCTTCGATATTCGCGTTGCAATATCACATGATGGAAATTACGCTTACCGTGATTCTCAAAAACTCGGATAACACTGTGACGCCCGGTTTTGCCTCGATTTTTCGAAACTCAGGGCTGGTGTTGGGGTAACACTGAAATCGGAGAGATTAAAGATCGACTTTGCGTGGAAAAGAGACTTTATTAGAATTGGCGGAACGTGAGGTGCGGATGACGATACAGAGAATGAATCGAGGATGAAAAAATAGGGTTGTTTAAGGGTTATGATGTAGGAGAATTGAGAGGAGAATTTGAATGTGAAGAGTCCAGTGTGATTAATGGTGATTGCTGGTAACTAGTTGTTGACACAAATAAGACAAAGACAGAAAGAAAATATTCGAGGGTGTAACAATCCAATCGACAAATTTCAACTGAATCGTCTTCAAAACCGCAGAAGTGCGTACTATACCTCGTTAACAGGAATTCAAGTCACCGATTCTTTTCATTCAAACCAATCCCAAGAGCGATGTGCACGGCAACAAACCCCTCTCCCCAAAAAAGCCAACCAAGAAACATTCTCGAGCGATGTTTTTCTATACGTTGCACCGAGGAAAAACCGTCTGGAGCCACGAAACGATTCACGAGCCCGAGTACACCAGCAAGAACCTCTCGAAAGGTTTTCGAACAGGATAAAAAAGGCGCAGAAGACGCAAGGTGTAAGCATCCTCCTGCGAATCCGGCGTCGGCCTACAACCTCGAGCAAAACACTATCTACGCGTGACCGCCGACGAGCTGGGTCTACGTATCGTTTGTGGTTTTGCTGAAGGGCTCGTTGAAGCGACGTAAACGGCTTAAAAACGCGGTGTATAACGTTAAATGGGATAGAGGAGAGCTTGCCAGCCAACTTTCCTTCAATTTTCCTTCGGAAACGGCGCCGGTTCGAGGTGATTCGAACGGTTTTTGAAACACGAGCAGTCGAAGAAGGTTTGAAAAACAGGGGTTCGAGTAAATTCGTTGCGAAAAGTAACGTTCCGTGTGTTCTCCGATGGTTCTCCTCGCGTTCCCATGGTATAAGCACACGGCTCTTAACATGCAAGCGTTACAGGCATCCTGACTAGAGGTGGCAGGGTGGGCTGGGGCCACGAGCCGCTCGTATATTTTGCTAGCGCCAGGTTTCGTGCTGTTACGTTACCCCATTCGTGCATGGCCGTGGTAGCGAAGCTGGAAAGCTGGCTGTTCCACGAGAAAATAGCTCGTTGCCTGTCTCTGACCGGACGGAATGCACACGGAGCTGCTCTTCTTATCCGGCCTGCAATCTATTCGCGCTGGCCCACTTTCTTACACATCCTTCGCTATCTCCCTTCCTCCCTTTATCTTCGTTTCTGGTCTCGCGACCGAGCTTTTCGCTTTTCGCTCTCGTTTCAACCACCCTACTTTGTATCGTCTCTTTGCCTCTGGGTGCTGGGGCTGTTTTCGTCGTTGTTCGCTCGTTCCAGAGTGACACTTTTGGTCTGCCGGGTTTTTTCGACTTGATTCCAACTGTAGAGCTTGTATTAACCACTCGAGGTTCAATTGTTCCGAACATAGTTTCCTGGTAGAGTTGACTTAGGGTAAAAACTGACTACTCAGCTGACTATCGGGTTAAGCCAGTTGATTAGTCAACTGCCTCTCTGTGAGATATCGCATTTTTTTCACTTATATATTCACTTAATAGTCTGTTACACTGAACCTGCTCGCTATGTTTTTACCCTTACTTGAAGGCAATGCAACAAGTATCAAGTTGGACGCTTTTAGATATAGGGTATTACAAGAGTTACGGTGGGAGATATAGTAGCAAGTTTCTTTATCGATTTAGAATCGACGATATAGAATTTGCGAATCTGTACGTGTTCTTTATTTCACGATGTTCAATCTCGGAGGGCAGAGAGAGTATTGGTGTCATAACGAAGCCGTATAAATTGCACCGAGCGTGATTCCTAGAAGAAATGACAAAGAGCAGTATCTGCCAGTGATTACGCTTTCATCCCCAAAGGACGAAGGATTGTTCTTCGTGCTTGAAATTCAAATTTTAATAAGATTCGAAGTAAGGGCAAGACGGCGTTAGGGAATGCAATTATTGTTCCTCGAAAGAATTCCGCTGTAAGGAATGGATAACTCGCGATTGCAGTGGAAACGAGTAAATGCGATAAAATAGTTCCATTTCCAGCATCCGTGAAAACGTCTTTCTGCTGTTGCACGTGACCCTATAAACATTTTCTTACGACTCCTTCCTTCAGATAGTTTCAGAATCTCAGCCTAGTTGTTCTGCATATAAGCTACTACATTCTCCTCGCGAATAAAGTAGTTTGTTCACAGTGACCTAGTTGCTTCTTTTACACTTTTTCCCTGTAGTCTTAAAAATAACTCACCCTTTGTTTCACAGACAATATTGCACTGTGCATATTCTAGCGTGCTTCGGTATTTCATATCGATAATTTTCTGTAAAATATCATTTGTCGTATAAATTTCGTCTACTTTCGCCTCTCTTCGACGAAATAATCGTCACGCTTGAAACGTCGTAAGAGCATTGAAAATGTCAGCGTGTTAATGAAGACCCGAGATTAGAGAGGGTGTAATTTAAAGAGAACATGTATGAAATATTAACGCAAGAAGTATCAAACTTGCGTGTAATTTTATGGGTATTAATTCAGAGCGCATCAAAATTCTACGGCCTGTAAATTCTTATCGCTCGTACGGAGTACATTCTTATCAGGAATACCATTTATTCACGCTGGCCCACTTCCTACTCTCGCCTTTCCTCCTATCGTCTTCACGCTCCTCCCTGTGTGTATCTATGTGGTCCTTTATCTGACCATCTTTACCTTGTTCGTACCTTTTGGAGAATGATATACATACTATTTATGCAGAATATAATACAATAATATGCGCTACGTGCTTCTAATGCGTTTTCAAGTCTTCTTTAAACGGGAAAGTCAAGATTTGAGTAACCTTGGTGACATTAAATATTCAAATAAAATATATCATTTCCTAAAAAATCCTGCACAAGGCTCATTTCTTCCTTACTTTCTTTAAGCCTTTAAACGTCGTTCACAGTTACTACAATTTATTATTCAACCGAAACTTCATGTGTATAATTAAAAAAGTACAATTCTGAAGCTTTTTTCCCTCAAAACTACATTTGAATAGTAACGCTATTACCGTCGGCAGAATTTTGCTTGCTCGACTGCTACCTTTTACGATTCATTGATGATTCTTGTACGAGGGTATCTTCAACTACCGCCTGATACTTCCTTCTTTTTTTTTTGTTCCAATTTCAGTCGAGTGTAAGAGCTGAACATGGCCAAGTACTTTTACGCGTTGTATGGAAATTTTGCAAATATTAGCTAGCAAACACGTCAGACTTGCAGTTACCTCTGACCAGTCAAAGTGTACGCAGGTAACGCTGTTCCTGCTGGAGGCGCAATTTATTCACGCTGGCCCAGTTCTTCTTCTTCCATTTTCTCGTGCTTCTCTCCTTGCTGGAAGCAGTTTCACGGAGACTATACGTTCTACGTCCCTCCCATCTTGCTCCTGTATAACCTCGTGGCACTTCGTTTTTCACGTCTACCACGCTTTTGGTGCAATCTTCTGTTAGAATTTTAATGAAGTTCCGTGCACTTAATAGAGCAAAACATTATTAAACTAAGAAAAGCAAATCATCGTCATTTTTTTAAATATTCAACGGCTGTTGTGGAAAACAGCGCGGGATACGATTTTATTAATTTTCACGTTTTCCACGGGGCAAGTATTTCATTAATTCGTCGTAACGGTCGTGAATAAACTAATTTCCCGTTTTCCATCTCCTTTTAGATCTGCTCGAGAAAATATTACCAGCCTTTGAGGATTCGTGTTGTTAGATTATATTTCGAAACGACGCAAGGCTATCAAAAGTTGTCGGACAAAAGAATCGCAGAGGTACCGTTTCTTTCTGCTTGCCGGCCTCTCCAATCTATTTATACGATTATCTTCTTTCGTCCCTTCTACATTTCCATCTCACTCTAATTCGTGCCATCTCCATGGGATCCCCGTTGGTATTCCTTTTGCATCGCACATAACAGCAAATCGGATTTAACGAAGCAATGCACGTTACACGAAATGTAATTTTCAGGTAAACTAGCGGGAAAGGTCCTCTTCAGGATATGATTTTAATATACATGTACAGTTTGCCGAACGAAAACGAAGGAGATTAATTTAAAGCCATATTTCGAGCACATTTATTTCAATGCCGTAGTTAAGTAGTTTTGGTTGTCTCGTTGATAACGTTAAATACCATACTAGTCTGCAGGTAGATGTAGTTGTAACGAGCGAGGTGAAATAATATTTGAAACTTTCGATGTCTAACTGAAACATTGTCTAAACGTAGTATATTATTCTTGTGAATTAAATTTCAGAATGTTCGAAAAATATCGCAGGAATAAAACCACTTTCGGTGTGTAGTAATTATGTGTGAATATAAATTTCCGAGAAAAGAGTAAACGAACGTAACGTCTACGGCTTCTGTTAAGTTTCATGTTAAGACTAATTAAATGAAATGTATTTAATCAGCGAGAAATTAAATAGCAACTGGCGTTTCGTTTTATTGTATTTTAACAAATAATAAATGTTTAAATGCTTACCTGTCCAATCGAGCGTTTTACACGAAATGGGAATTCGTGATTTATTCGTTACCCGTGAATTTTTCATTTTAATTTCATCACAGAAATTAGGTCTATACGTATACTCTGATAACGCATAGAAATTACGAAATTGTTTACTCTTACCAAATATTCGGTATAACGTGAAAATTATAAACACGATTAACCATCGCACACAATCCATATGTCTCTTAATTTCTGTCGATAATGTTGAAAATTTGATCGACTCCGGCTACGTCATTTTCACTAATTTTCACTGAAAACTGTCAAACTTCGGCGCGATGGTAAAAAATCGTATCTCGTACTTGTCAAATCCAAGTCTCTCCGGAATATTACGGAGGTGGGAAGGAAGAGACGATCAAAGTCTTGTCTGTTAAGTTTCACGATGGAGTCAATTAAAAGTTCTGGGAACTTGGAATATTTTCGCCGTGCATACGAATCCTTGTCAGCGTACCGCGCGGGAATTTTTCACTCTACCGGATATTACACTTTGCCCGCGTCCATGAACCAAGAGATCCTAACGAAAGCAAATCACGCCGGTGTCAATGGCGTTTCCACGAAAAATTCCCTACCTCTTAAATCACGTTTCAAATTATCACTGGAAACTGATACACGATCGAAATTAAAATTAAAATTCGAGATCGAAATACACAGTTACAAAAGGATACCAAGACTAAATAAATTGTTAATAGGGAAATTAGGATAGCAGAAGAACCGATAGTAAATTAGCGCGAGTTGTAGAGTGTTTTGATCGACCGTCGAAATCGCGAGGTCGAAATTTAAAAAAAAAAAAGAGAATAAATATTACACAGTTATCTATTTCCAGCGAAAACCGGTGGAAACTTTAAACCGTTCTGTATTTTCCATTGGAAACACGATAAACCCTGCACACACGCAAATACCTTTAACCGAAACCGCGTTTCTGTATCCACTCACCGGCAGGGAAATTTGATCTTAACGGGAAATGCAGTTGCAGGAAAGGCTGATCTACAGAAAGACAGCGATACTTGGTGGCGAAGGGGAGCGAAACGAGCGTAAGAGTCAGCGAGGAGTGAGGTAAAGGGACCAAAACGAGATATCCGACGAATTTAATAATTTTCCCATCCGCGTCGCATCTCGACTATCCGCTTTTACCCGACGATCCATCCACCCCGAAACCCTCCTCTCCTCGTCGTTTCTAGTCGGCTTTTCTCTCATCAAAACGAGCATCATACGTACAAATTACAATACGCTCCGGCTGTCTTTATTAAGTTCCTCGCAATCAGGCGATCCTAGGCTACACGTGGGCTATCTTTATCCACGTGTGGTATAAACGTGCGGCCGTCGAGGCCGGTCAGAGGCGGTCTGCGTGTCTCTGCGGATTTCGAGTCAGAAACAACGCGATACACGATGAGCTCGCCTGCTCTACGTGTTCACCACTCGAGCAAACCCCTTTAACGCGAGTAGCACGAAGCGTGTAAAGGGGGTAGAGCAGGTAAAGGTAAACGCGTAAACGCGACCCGTTCCACCTCTACGTTTAAGGGTTTACGATATGTACTCGAGGACCGACCGCCGCCACTTGCCGGATGTATCAAGCGCGGCAATCTCATTACCTGCCCTTCTGCATATAATAATTATAAGCGAGGAGGGTCGATTCATTAAAATTGTCGTTTTACGATTATTATTCGCTGGAGCGAAAAGTGTCCAGCTTCGAGTGCGGCCGGTAAACGAAGCGAATTACCCTCTATCTTTCTTTCTCTCTTTCTCTCTCTTTTCCTCTCTCACTCGTCAACGTGTCGTCAATTATTCAACGAACCACTACGGTTGCTGAAGATTTCGAGCCTTTGTGAACGTGCGTCGGTTATTAGAGGGCTGAATAATGAGACCGGAACGTGTGGCTTCGTGGTTTATTTAATCCGCATTTTCTTTGGCTCTTAGTTGATTCAGTATCTAACGCGGTGGCTTAATTTTTTTCTCTGCCCTTGTGTATCTTATCAGCTTTGAAATTGTTTAATCACGTGTGGTATTAAAATACGAAGTGTAGTAATAAGCAACGTATATTTTTATTTGATTAAAAGTAAATAGCGTACCGCTGGGTTGGCCGGAGTTAATAGTTTCGCAGGTAAAGCAAGAGTGGTAAAAATAGGAAAAAAGGAGTCACGTATACGTTCCACGCTGCTTAAAGTTTATATTACTGTCGTTGGAAACTACGGGGGCCACCGTTATACCTCGATTATATCGCGATCTCCATTACACCATGGTGCACCATTTCGCAGTTTTATCGTCCGAACGTTCACCGTGTACGTGTACTAATTTATTCACTTCGGCCCGACACCCGAAAGCATTAGCCGTGCATGTTAACACCGGCACCTACCTCCGGATAATTAATACAAACCGATTCCATTATTTCAATCCTAAAAATGCAATTGAACTAATGAGCGTGGCAGAAATCGGCTTTCCCGTACCGGCGCGGCGCTGCCATTGTTCAATTATGCATCCAGTCCTCGGGCTTTCTCTATCCGATAAAATAGCGAGAGTGGACAATTTCGTCTCCGTCCGTGCACACATTCACCCCGCCCGATTCCTTTCTACCTGTCTCTGTGTGCACGCACACGTCGGCCACCTAGTAAAGTCCTTAATTAAAGCTTTCCCTGGTGGGCGAAATCGCTCAAGAGGCGGATTAGTCCCGCGAAATCCCCATTAAACTTAAAATGAATTTCCACGGGCTCGTGGATGCGCGGAGGGCAACTATACGACGGATATATGTGTACAGAGACTCATACACACGTTGAAATTTATATATACGTAGAGAGTAGCTTATCCGTGTTTCTCTCTCTTTCTATCTCTCTATGCCTGTATATATATATATATACACATAAATACAACCAGACGATGTAACTGCAGAAGCTACCCCTCTACGGGGCCGTGTTTGTACTTGTCTATACCTTCTAACCGAAAGCCCTAAATAAAACCGTGGATATCTGTATGCGGTGAGTGTTGCTACTGTCGTTCGCGCTGATTGCTGTGTCCTGCTACAGTCGCATTGCTCGGCTCGAAGGGGGTGACAGTGGATCCACGAGAGTGGAGGGGCGGAGGTTTCGGGGGTGGAGAGAGTGAGTGGCGAACGGAGGGCTCGCGGCTGGACCCGCTGTATTCTGGGGGGATGGTTTGTATGTTCCTGCCAGCCGTTCGGGGGTGGCTTGCAAACAAACCGCGTTCTGTTATTTGATTCTGTCCACCCAGCGCCATTTCGTGACCTGGCACGAACTTTTCCAAGCCGAGTGTACCGACCGCGAATAACGACAAGTCCACGCCTATTCCGCGTTCATTTCTGCGCTGCATCCTCGCTCCGCCGAATTGCACGGACTTGGTAATCTTGATTAGTCGTCGATGCCTTGGTGTTAGGTCTCGAGGTAACTTCCTGCGCTTCGTAGATTTGCACCCTTCCTCGGAGAGAAATTGGGTAATTGCTGGAATAGATAGAAATTTCATCTAATATTTGCGACGGTTTCGTTTATCGGTGAAGAGAATTGGTATAATTTGTAGGAGAGCTTTGTAGCCAGTTTCAATCCTTCCGTACATCGAACGGATTACCTCGAGGATAGATTTCACGCGGAGATGGGGTAAGCCGAAATTAACAGTGACGGGCGTATGCTTAGCGATGCCGTAGAATTTAATACAGACGACTCCGTGGCTCTAATCGTAAAAGCGGGCATTAAACCAGCGCGCGACAAAATTGTGCCTTTCACGACTGCCGGTGTATAAATTTTATATTTTTTGCGCACGCTCGTAAAAGCTTCGTAAAGTCCTATTCTGTATCGGTTATACCGGTGTCCTTTTTACGAACATCGTAAATTCGCTAAGATCTGCATCAGTATTATACTTACAGATGTCATTGCTGGCACAGATTACCAAGGAAAACTTGACCATTTTTTTATTTCTTCCGTTGTTACCTTGGTCAGGTGTCACTTTTTTCCGAAACAATTCTTCTGAAACGTGAAATTGCCTCGATAATTATGCTCGAATACTTTTCATCGACAATTTAAAGCAACTGTGTAATTGGTCGCGATGAAAGAGGGAAATCATGTCGTCGTGCTACGAAACGATGCATTCCCGTGAGTTTTGCGTCTCGATAGCTGGGAAGCAGCCTCCGCTGGAAAGCTGACTGCATTCTCATCTGTCTTCAGCCGGTATGCGAGTTGCGCCTAAGGCTAATAAGGTGTTATTAATGTCGTCACGCCACAGCCATCTAACAGCTTCCTAACTTTGCAAACTATTCTCAGCCGAGGAGCAGCCCCTAGTCGGCATATTCCTACTCCATTTCGCTGATTTCTCGGCCAACCTTCCTGCCACCGTACCTTTCACCTCTTCGAACGATGATGCCTCGTTGTTTTATCGGAGGAGATCGTAAAAGCGCGAGAACCGGCGCTTTATATAAATTGAGTTCGTCGCACTGCCGCTGCGAAACGAATTTCTACGATACACCACGGCGCCGAATTGAACTTTCGTTTTATCTACTCGGTTGGTTGCTAGTTTATCTTTTTTTTCCCAGTTTATTGTCGGAGGAAGTAAGTCATCGATGAGAGGTCACTGTAAAAATATCGTTACAGTCTCCTTACGAAATTAACACTTCGAGGTAATACGTATTTTTTTATCGTCGAGATAGAATTCGGTGCAACGTGACCAACATAATTCTACGTAACTTAATATTTCTAGAATAACGTGATCGATTCGAGTCTTTCCGCTTTCTCAGTTCCAAGGGACCCTTAAATCTGCTTTAAAGTTGACCCCCTGTTATCCCTTCCCTGGACGTTAAAATAGGAGTTCATTTGAAAGTTTCAAAAGGGGAACCTGTGTGAAACCAATCGTTACCATAATTAACGCAGAAAAGAAACAGAATATTTTCTTCTTTAATTATCTCGTAAATAATTACAAACATTCCAAGTTTCTACCTGCGACTAACAATTCTTTTAATTCTACCCGGTATCTGCGTTAACGTAATTTTTCTTCTCTAAAGTCAACTTGATATATTCCGGTGGAAACAGAAGGAACGTCTTCTTCAACCAGGAAGAAGTAACTGGAGCACAGATTTAATTAAGATTCCACCTGCTCGTGCGTCTCGGTAGTACACTTGAAGAAAAATGGTTGAAAAAAAGGGCTCACCTGTTTCGCCCTACATATGCTATCAGCTTAAAGAGACGCTACGAAAAAAAGAAGAAAAAGCATGCCGTGTATTACACGAACCTTGGCAAGTTCCTCGGGCAACACCTTTCCCCTTTGACGCAACCTACCGGCAACGTATCGCAAGGTGCGTTTACAAGCGGGTACCCTTTAAGTAACTCGATAACTGGTTGCGCCTGACAGATGAAGGGACTCAGTGCTCCACACCCTTCAGCTGAGCCCTGTGAAAGGCAAACTTAAGGTCTCAAGAATGAGAAAGTTTCGTGATGTCGCTTTGACTCGTTTCCTCGCTTTCTTCCGCGTGCTGAACCCCTTTCGCGCTGCCACGCATAAGTGTCGCTTCGAAACTTTTCCTCGTAATTGCCAATTTACATTCGCCAGAGGTATATCTTCGGCCGTAACGGCTGTTAGCTAACGATAAGAGAACTTTCGTCGAGTTAAAAACGGAGGAATGTAAAATGTTGTATTTCAGCTTTCGGTGTGTTTCGCGGGGATATCTTCTGGAACTTCCACGTGAACAGCTTTCAAATGGTACAAAGTAGCTTCTTCGCCGCCGGTAGAATTTGGTTAATTGATAATTCGAACTACGCGACTCTCGAACGTTAACCATTTCACAAATTTAACGTTCTCTCTAAACGCAGGGATGGAAAGTTGGCCAGCGCAAGAAACGAGGGTCTGATTTATCACACTCTAATAGGCTCATTCTCTCTTGCACAATCGCAAAGACAGGGCACGTGTATTTTTGTCATTGGACGAAATAATCACATCTATAAATCGCATCGTATAGCATTGCGTGACGAAACGAACGGAAGGGACACATTGAGACCGAGCAAGTTCGTAACAGAATAAAAGGGTTACTTTGTACGGAAGATTGATGATCTACTAATTTTCTTAATGTGCGCGTAAAATATGAATCGATAAAAAGAAAGAAAAGAAACGGGTCAAGGAAGGAGAAAGATAGTATTCACGTTCGATCTACCTCGTTTTTCTATCTCCACTGTACCTCTAATAAACGAATTATTCTCAGAAAATAAAAAGTACAGCGTTTCACACTGCCACTATACGCAAGCTCGAAAAGACGAAGTTGCGTTTAAAATTTGACAACATGGACTAGCGAAGAATGCAGGAAGAGGCTGCACGGTGATAGTGTTTCGCGGGCGAAAAGTTTTTTAATTAGAAAAGTATCCCGGACACGCACCTTTCCCTAATTAGAAAGGTTACAAAATTCTACGCGCCTCGGCACGCTACGTCAAGTGGGCTTAATTAAAGGGTTCGGACACCGTGCCGGAAAACTCGTCGCGTGCTTTGAACCCCTTGTACCTCTCTTCCCCTACCCTACTTTCCCCCATTTTCACCCTAGTCGGCGTTATTGCCGCCCTTTCTTCTATGGAGGACATAAGTCGTCCAGTAAATTCCTTTTTACGACACCATCCTCGATTTTCTTCGGATAGGGGAAGGATGTACTGCTCTCCCGGGCGATTCCGCTTCCTTTCGTCCTCCTTCACTGCCAGTGTAAAAATGCCCTCGGTGCGCTTCCGTCCGCCAACCGTGTCGACGTAGAACACCGTTGATTCCGGCCCGGGGAGAAATATCGTGCCGGAGGCATCGCTGACGAGTTATTACATATTAGGTAATAGAACCTTATTTCTTTAAGAAATATTTGTAGCTGTTCCGCGTCGACACGTTGCCACGATATATGTATATGACGTGGTATAATTCAAGCTGTGATGAATTCCGCGAAGGTACCTGGGAGAAGTGGAGCAAGCAAAGTGTGCTTTAGAGCGATCACGTTTGAAGAAGTAGGTACATGCTGATTTTGCGTCGTTTTATATTTCTGTATTTTCTTTAGACAGGTTTTGGAGAGTTTTTCACATGGAAAAATGTTGAATGGAAAATTTGTTTGTTAATATTGTGTGTGTGTAGATTGGAATTGAAATGAATGCGCGAATGTTTAAACGGTGTACGAAGCGATAATCGTAATTCTGTTCCACGAATGAGATACCGAATGAGATTCGCGTTTTAAATGAAAAAAAAAAAAGAAAAGCGTTTCGTTTAATACGAACGAGACTCTCCCCTTTCATTCGATACGTCATTCCCAGCTATTAACTTGATTAACTCACCTACTTTACAAAGACGCTGTTATAAATTATAAACCCATAAAGGAAATGAATCCGAATATCCTGCTATTATGCTTTTAAAACTGCTAACTAATTGAATAAGCACCCAATTTATAACACGACCGTTACAAACGCGAAGTCCAATCCTTGAAAGTTTTAGCGGTTTCGTTTATTACCCTGTATAATTGTGCCGGTTGCATCGCAAACGGAAACGGGAGGATGTTGGTTTCACCGTTGTTTTGTATATCGGTAGTTTTCATCGATCGTCACGGTGGTTTATAGGCGTCGCGGTGCACCCTTCCGACGGGAGATCGCGTTCTGTCTCTTCATCTCGCGATTCCCATAATCGTAAAACGCATCGTGCGAGCCGGTGGCGTTGATTAAACAGCGAACAAGCCAATAAGCTCCAAAAGCGCAGATGGGGTTGCGACCAAATTCAATTAATTATGGTAATGATCTAACTGGATATCTCGACAACCCTCTGCGCTGGTGAAACGACTGCATAGGGTTAACGGAGTTAACTCTTGCCCGTTTTACGAGAGTATCGTTCTTCGGTACGCGGTGATATGTTTGTGTGTTGCTTTCGTTTGACAACTCGCTGTTTCGGTGCAGAATGATTTTCTCTTTATTCTGGCGGGATGGCGGAGTATCAAAGGAATAAAAGAAACGAGGTAAAATTGACTTTGCTGGAAAGTCTGTTAAAATGGACTTCGTTAAAAATATTTTTCGTGCAATAGAGGATTAAGGAATGAAAAAAAAAGAAGAGCAGATTAGAGTTGTTTTCGTTGTTAGTAGAAAATAATACCTTTTCAGATGTAATTTTGCAGACTTCGCGACTTTCCTTATTTCATAATTGAAGCAATTTTTAATATTAGGTCCTTACATATGAAATAATGATTTCATAAATGATACTTTAAATTTCAATAACGTAGTCGAGCCAAAATTTTATTATTTGTAAATAGTAAGTAGTACACAGAAACAATATTTGATTAGAGACCCTCAAAACCAAAAGATTATTAATGATACCACAGAAAGTTTCAACCCAATTTCCTAAAAAATGTACTTCTATCGATTTTGTCACTCTTCTCTTCTCTTCTTCAACAACCCAATACTTTGAATAAAGTCAATTCGTTCCTCTGACACTCCACTCTACCCCATAAGAATAAAAAGAGAATCATTCCGCGCTGAAACGGTGACTGGTTGAACGAAAGAGCCCACAAGCATACGTCTCGAAACGCCACGGTAACCCAAGGAGCTCCATAAAAATCAGGAGACACTGGCTGGAGCAAGATCGCTCTCAAGTAATACAGCAAGGAGCAACATTAAGCAGGGCAATCGTACCCGGTTCAATTTGAAGAACCAGCCTCCGGAGTCCGAGATACCAAAGAGGGTCGAAGGGTTCCAGCGGCTGAACGTGGCCAATTAAACGAGAAAACAATCGTAGGGTAGAGTCTCTTTCTTTACTCGAAGCGGCACCGGGTCACCTTTATCCGTGATTCTGGAATGGACTTCCTGCAGGGTCTGTGCGTTCCATAGCGCACACAGCCCGACCATAAAATACATCTCTGGAACGCGCTCGTCGGCGGAATCCAAACGGCGCATTTGCGCAATGGGACGTGCAACCAGTGCACGAGAGGAGTGCTTGCTCGTATATACTACGGATAGAAGTGTGAGTGAGAGAGAGAGAGAGAGAGGGAGAGGGAAGTGAGATGAAACGAACGTGTAGATACGCGAACAGAAGTGAGATCGTTGTACGAAGAGGAAGGCAGAAAGGTTTCTCTACGGTGTGCAGGCCGTGCCGCGCATTCCATTTATGGGATTGCATGAAAAATTCCGCACGCATATTCTGCGATGTTTCGTTTCCTTTCGTCGGGCCCAGCCTTGTTATCGTCGCTCGGCCGTCTCTAAACCGATTGCTCGCACGCACTCAGCCGTGCACACACCTACATGGCTTATATCTATATGAAGAGACCACCCTCGGATATATGTATATATACATGTATAGAGAGAGAGAGAGAGTTTCACCCCCATGGGAGAGGATACGCGTGTACGTTCCACCTGAAATGATATAGAAAAGCGTCGCGTCTGAATTCGGATTTCTTACCCTCCACTTTGAAGTTCGAGGGATTCCTTGATGATGCGGGGAGGACTTGATTCTAGGAGGATTCCGATCTTACGGTATGAAATTTTGCCTGTACCACGGAAATACGACGCTGTACCAAAGTATATTATGGGATTTCGTGTTTCCTGCTTTCCAGATGGTGGTTGGTAAAAAAATTAAGGATTCTTCAGTAACTCGATGCTTTATGGAACGACGAGCAAGAGTACGTTCTGTAATACTCGGGTTTGAATGCGACGAATACACTCGGTTATTAAGTATCCGGACGCTTTTCTGTTTTCTGAGTGAATGAAATAATTGTGAAAATATTTGTAAAGAAAAATTTTATCGTTTGTTATTTTGCAACTATGCCTAGTGAAGTATTCGTCGATTTTCGTCTATGAATTACTTAATTACGATACGACGAAATTAATTTTGATTTTCATTTCAAATCGACAAATCATTTAACCAATACGCAATAACAAAATTAGTGTCCATAAATGTCAAACCTAGTGAAGGTGTCTCGTATTACTTGAAAAATTCATTATCTTCAACTTGTTTAATTTTGAAAGTCTTATTTAAACAAAGAATTCTATAGAATACGATAGAGGGTGGAGAATGATTAAAAGTAACTTTTCGCATTTCGGTTAAAACGAACCAATCGGTACATCGATCGAAGAAAGTTATTTAACCAGATGTTTTTTAAACAAAATTTACATTTGACAAAGTCGCACTTTATCTTCGACAATTTCTATTTCCAGACGAAACTCCGGATTGTTCCCGACTTTTCTATTCATATCCCCCGTGTTCATGAACCCCCCCGACGAACTCTCTACATTCCATCAAGCTTGGTTTCACGCGAAAGTACCTCAGCTTCCTTCCCTTTAGTAACATCCAACCAATTTAGTCGTACAAATAGCGTCGCCGCAGCGTCGTTTGATCAAACGCGCCATTAAGTGAAATAATGAAGCTAATATCGTAACGGGGTAAACTGTAGGAGACTCCGATGCTTCTTGCTCGGCGGCGCGACCGATCAGGATTACCATATTTTTCATAATTTTCATTACACGCGTCCATTGTACCGGGTGGCTCGCTTTTCGAACGTCACGCTCGGAAAATTGAAATAATCCGGGATTAAATTAAGGTAACAGGCTATTTAGCGTAATGTAATAACGCGGATGTTATAGGTACTATAATATTGCACTGCAGTGATGATAATCTGCATTAAAATATCTTGTTAATAAATTATGCTCTGGATTAAAATCTCATCGTTACACGCCGGGTGATTTATCGTTTGCATGAAATCGACCGATAAATTTATTCTCGACACGAGTAGGTAGTTGTACGCAGAGAAATTTGATCTCGGATCAAAAATCAGGTGTCCAACCTGTGTTTCCTTCATCCTTTGAAAAAAAAAAAATAATTATTTATACGGTAGAAAAGAATTTTTTTTAAATCGTATAAAAGAAAAAGTTAAAAATGAAGAGAAACTAAATATCGTTATTGGATGCTGTTCGAGCTATTGACGGTGCACAATGATCGTTTACGTTTATAGGAATGTTACTGCGGGATAATGTCAATGGTGTCACTTTGGAATAGTTCACGAAATGGGCTATACACAAACGTGCTGCAATCCACGCATCTCATGGATCTACCGATCCGCGAATCCCTTTGTCCCTGATTGATAGATGAAGGCAACGCAAATAGGGTCGCTGGTAATGTTGTCGCTACGCACCACAGTGCACTTGAAAGTGCTATTTCAATTTCATACCCACACCATCGATCGTTCAAAGTGACCGACCAATCCGGCGGCCAAAGCGAATACGCTTGTCCTGCTTTCTCGTGATCACGAGAGCGGGAAAGATCTCACAGGGAAGATAAACGATCATTAATGGCGCGCGTGAAATCGATTCACGATCGATCGTGAAAATCTGTCGCAGAAAATTACTTTAATAAACATTCGACGAAATTTAGTCGAAAACTTCAGTATTAGAGATTGTTTCGAATGTAGTACAATTTATCGCGAGATTTAAAATCCGTCAAACATTCAAATTAATAACAACGAACAGAATGAAGTTTCACATATTAATCTAGTTGATAAATAAAACAATTCTCGATTTCCTAATTAGATAATATTCACGATTATTCGTACGTTAATCAATTGCCGGTAGTTTCTGTAGACATTATCTTCGCAAATAATAGATTTGTTTGAAAGAATCGTTAAACCTCATAACCATAAAAGCCACATGAACAATCAGCTGGGATGCTCGTCGATTATTTATACGATTCATTAAACGAGAAAGGCAAAATGATCAAATCGTACCACGATTTATGTATGATGCTTTCTGCGCGAGAGTGAACGCCAGTATTGGGAGACCACACGCTGCATTATGTTCTCTCATTGGTCGTTCCACCCCTTGGCGGTGCTCTACGAATAATCCTCAACAACATAACCCCATTAATAATCGCCATAAATATTCATTCGTTCGTTGATTTACGACTTGACCGGAGGTACACACGCACGATAATGTAGTGTTCCTCCCGAAAAAAGAAAGAAAAAAAAATTGTTAATACCACACACCGGCATCGCCGTCTCTGGCCCAGGCCAAATAACCGCTATATTTTACTTTTCTGAGAGAAACACTAAGGCGTAGAGAGGGTGGAACGTTGAAAGAGGGTCGGTACGCGACCCTCGTTGCCTTATGTTCCTCGATAATCGCGGCTCGTTCCATTTTCTCTCGTTTTTAATAACCGTTTCCGCGGAATAAGACCTTCGGAGCGGCTGAAACAGTAACGGTTCGGCTGTAATATCTTTTGCGAGCTTTGAACCAATCCTTGTAACGTAGCGGGGCTCGTTTACTGCCCCCTTAAATCTTAATTATGACTAACTTTAATGCCAGTCTAGTTTTTCTAATATGTCTCGACGACGTCGGGGGAGTAAAACCGTTGCTCAACTTCCGTCTCGTGCCTCGAGCTAATTTGCGTTTTGTCGGTAACGTGGGGATAAACAGAAGGGGACGTTAGAAAAATTTAGGCGAAGGTTCACGAAGGGTGAAAGATTTGGCGCCAAGTTCAAATTTGGGGAGAATGTGGAGAGTGACTTTCGATAATATAGGCGGAAGCAGAACGAGACGTTAGAAAAATTTAGGCGAAGGTTCACGAAGGGTGAAAGATTTGGCGCCAAATTCAAATTAGGAAGAATCTCTAGAGTGATTTTTCCCAGCTTAATTTCTAATACTCAGGTAAAAAATTTTGCATCGCTGCGAATACTTACCGAACATGTTAATTGTTTACGTAAATTCTGCATACTGCTAGTTTACGCGAAAGCTGAAATTTTCTGTATCAGCGTAAACACATTCATCTGAGGTTCGTACCACGGGCAAGTGTGAATTATGACCGGATATCATTATTCATGGTGGAGAAATGAAACGTTGTAAAGTAGGGATCGGAGTAATTGCCGATGCCAGTCAGCAACACGAATTTCTCATTATGACTCCGATGGAAATCGCATAGTGTCAAGTTGGTCGGATTACTTTAATCGATATATCCCGCGACGTGATTCTAGTTTAAATATACATGCTAATTCCGTACAGCCAGCGGAACGAATCGAACGAACGAACGAACGAAACGAAACGAAACGAAACCGAATAATAATCATTGTAACCGAACCACGGTGGGCAACGAACCGGCTCGTAGCGCGTAATAAGCCCAGATTTTATTCGATCGCGAAATAGAAATACTTCGTTAATTCGCGGCAATCAGTGAAATCGGAGTGACACTTTCGCGGGTCCAGCCACTGGGACGCGGAATTTCGTGTATTTGCGTTGGCACCATCTATCAAAAGCGAACAAAGCGGCTGGTGAATTGTTCGACCCAGGAAATTTTTGGGACCGTGGCTGGTCTCGACGCGGCTCGTTATTCTTCCAACCAACCCTTTCCTCTCTCGCCTCCGTACCAAGCGTATTGTTATTAATGTCATTCGCGTGCGCGTCGTCTGGCTGTATGTAAATTACCGTCATGGATCATCGTTATCCAAAAATCAGATAGTCATCTTCGGTTCGATCTAATTGCAAACTAGCAGCGTCAGAAATGACGGCGTGCGCGCTCTTCGATGCGTGTTCGCGATATCCAGATGGGAAATTTCGAGAGGATACGTCGTTTCGGGGTATCTCTGCTTAGAAAACGTGTTTCGTGCAGATAGAAAAAGTGCGTATGAAAATGGGAAAGAGAAATTGAATATAAATGGCAGGGATCTGTGGGGAGCATTCTGAATATTTGTTGGAATCTTTTAGTGTAGTGTAAAATTGTTACACGTGAGATGCTTGGGAATGTAATCTAATATTTCAGAGGTTGTAGGTTGACATCCCTTTTTTTTTTTAAATTGAGAAAACTGGTTGAATATGTTACTTCGAGAGATAAACACACCGGATGACTATCGTGCACGATACACGTCTCGAGAAACAAAAGAGAGATACGTAATACGTGTATATATGTACTTGAATATTCACTTTCGCGAACATTTAGTACTCCATTACTTTCGCTCCATCAATTTATCAAGTTTACGCGGGAGGGATAGGGCCTGAACAAGTTGACTACCCCTAATATGAAGTTCCACGAGCTCTTAAGTGCACTTCCTACTGCTTCACCTAAAATCTTCGTTAATAGTAAAGTCATCCGTAATCCAATCAGTCTACCACAAACCTCCCTAACAAAATCAACTCTGCCGAACGCTATTTCCCCAACAAAAATCTATTCTTTCCACCTTTCGAACGTATCCGAACCTGCTCGTTCCATCCCCGTGGAAACCTATCGTCAAATTCTACGCGAGAACGTTTAAAGTTTAATCCCGAAACCACCACCCTGTTGTATTCCTCACGAACGTGGAAAAACGCGTAAACTTTGGCTGACCAGCACACGGGGGCGCCTGGCGCGATCTCATTTCACGGAACGATCGACGAGAAATTTATCCGAGGGTGGGCGAGGAATAAATTGCACGGGGGTCGAAACGAACACAGACAATTTTTGTCGAGATGGATGCTGGATGGAAACGAGCGGGTTGCACGGTGTGTTACGGTTATACGTAGCGGCGTATTAAAAATGTCAACGTCCGCGTGGCGCGTGTGTTGCGTCGCGTCTGCGGTGAAAAATGACGGGCGTAAGGCCGGATCAGAAAGGAGTCTATAACTCGAAATATCTCGGCGGGCGTCATAACGGAAATTTAAAGTCACTTCGCAGCCGCGAAGGTGTCGGCGTATATTTCAAATTTTATCGCGTCCACGAATGTACACACACGCGCGCGCGGCGGACCCATCAGGTCTCGCGTGGAAAAAAATTATTCCGGCTTTGACAGCGTCCCGACGCCGTGTCCGGTGTCGAGGAAGAAGGGGAAAAAAAAGTTTCGTAAAAATATACCGTTGATTTTGGGGAAACAACCGGAACCATGAGGCGACGAGCGCGGATCGAACGAACCAGCGCGCTCTTTTGCGCCGCTAACAGTGCGAACGTAACGCTGGATTTATGAAAGATTCAGTCTGGGGTGTAGCTCTATGATATTTACAAACGATATCGTTCGTATTTTCGTTTCCATCCACTTCAAATGCAGATTATACTTTTCTGTTTTATTGCTGCTTTTTGGGAGCGATCAGCTGATTCGAAACTTCTCGTAATCTCTGTCGTGTTAGGTCGATTACGTCGCGTAACTTTAACCCTTTGACTGCTAAGGGCGTATATTCGCTTCTGTATCGTCTGATTTCGATGATAAATCTACAAATGGCATATTTTAAATTTTCGCAAAATGCTCCGATAAAAAAGTTGTAAACAGTGACCTTTACAATCTTCTTCGCGATTCCCAAAAATTGCAAATTCGTCCAGATTTTTGGTATATGTCATCTAGTAAACTAATTCTTATAACTTCTCCAAACAACTCAAATCATTTGGTTGAATTTCAAAAAAATTATACCGTTCTAAATGTAGCCGGAAATTAATGCTCGCAACTTTATACGCTCTCTCATATTCATCAATATATGCGAACAGTGTATACACACGACCGATAAAATTTGTTTTCTACAATACATTTGCTCTTTTACTAAACTGGTGTAACAGCAGGCCTCTCGTCAGATGACATAGCAACCGTATTTAAATGAACATCGACAACAATTTCGATATTCCCGTGTGCTTACAATGTAAATATTTTTCAGCGAATCCCAGTGGTATATCTGCGAATATAGCTGGTTGAAACACATTGCTGTCAAAGGGTTATGGTGACAGTGATATGATCTACTTTCAATGACAATTGCAATGAACTTGACGTTGGATAGATAATTTTTCTTACATACTTTTTCGAGTAAAAAGTGTACACCTACGTCAGTATTCCCCTTACCTGTTTAGCATTCACATTTTAAAGCACAAGGTAGCTAGATAACAAGGAATAGGAAATAATCAGGGTTAATGTAATTTCTACGGTCAGATTATGTCCTAGTTATATATTCACATATCCATGTAGGTCGGGTACGTAACGTCGTTGTTCGCCTAAGTGGATAGAAGATCTTCATGCGAAGATCGTAACGGAAGACAGATAACCTGTGGCGCCCTTCGTTAACCCAGTACGTCGTAATAGGACGCTTCGAGTAATGAGACCCTAAGTACCGTTACTCGATATTTCAGACGAGCGTCGTTTGCCATAAGGGTTGTTAGCATCGTTTGATTATCGTTCTTCAGCACAACGAGATATTCGTTTATCAAACTTCATTTTCAATAAGAATCTAATCCTATCGATAATACGACAGTTTACCCTAAAATTGAGAAATTCTGAAACCAGTAATACCTTTCACGTACCTAAACTGTACTTTTAATTAGAATCAATCTTTTCCGCGTCATACAGGATTTTATTACAGTGAAATTTGAACAGTGCGCAAATCATTCGTGTCGAATATAGGTTATCAGTTTTGAATAATAAATTGCGAATTTCTACGAATCCTATGAATCGAAAACTACGTTTCCATATCTGTATTCATGAAGCTTGTATATTCCGAATCTACATAAATTAAATTTTTTCTCATAAAAATTGATACACGTAGTTTCATCCGTATTTTCCAAGCATTGGAGAAAAAAAGCAACAAATCAACTCGTAGATTGTGAGGAATAAAAAAGGAACGCGTGAAATGATCGAAAGGACAACGGCGTTCGTCAATTTAACGATAACACCGCACACGTTGCGGCCAGACAAGCCGTTTGAAATTAATTACAGAACCCGAGGCGATTTTCTTTGCGCCACTAATAGAGGAAGAGGTGGGGGATTGGCAATTTGACGCGATGAGAACGACGGGGATTCCTTTCTTTTTGGTATCCTTTGAGGGAAAGGACGTAGGACGAAGTTCTTTAACGGTTGCCCTAACAGGTGATTCCGCCTCCTCGAAGGATTCAATCTCTTTCAACTGCGAGCCGCGCTAACGCTCATTTCCGTTGCTTCCTCGTCTCCTTTACGATCTCCCCTTTATGCCTCTTCCACCGGTACGTTGCCGCAACTTTTATTAATTATATAACGATGGGACCGCTGCTAAGACCCCAAACAATACCGTGGAAAGCGCCATTATCCCGGCCGGTGAATTCTTGATAGCAACGCCTGATCTTAAGGAGATTAAGCCAAGCCCGTGATGTAGATACCGCGATTTCTAATTAATATTTGACCAACGCGTGAAAATGCACGGTTCACGGGGCTATCCCGGGAATTAATATCTTATTCGCTGGAAAAGGAAGTGTTCGGCGTTGCATCGTTTACGAAATACAGGGAGTTTTGGAAAAAGTATTAACATTTATGCGGATAATTTGTATTTGTGTGTATTTTCTTTTATTTTCTCTGCAAATAAGATTGCAATAATATTGAAATAAATGTGACTTGGAGAGAACGAAAGAAAAATGATTAATATAATATATTGTCTCTAAAAAAATTAACTTCCATTCAAATGTTAACAATTTTTTTACGCATCTTGTATATTGTATAATATAATAAATACAATATTCGACTCCATTCTGAGTTGAATTTCAGTTGTCTGGCTAATCTGGTTTTATCTACTTGAAATTCTAACAAACTATCAATTCTAACAGTTTTCATTTTGTTTCATGAATTTATCATACTAAAATCCACAAAATTAAGCGTCACAATCACAAATTCAGCCGAAAACACGAAGGTATAGTCGGTGGAATAAATAAAGATTGACCTCAAGTGACTATATTCACTAAATTCGTCTGAACGTGAACTACACTTACCTACATTAAAAAATATACAGTTCCATTAAAAAAACGGTGATGGCCTTGAAGTATCTTTGATATCTTCACGTAAAAAAGAAAATTAAATTACGCCTAAAAATATGCCTCTAAACGAATATTTTCAATAATTTTCAATTGCCATTTTTTAATACACCCCATCCAGTCTTGCAACTTTAATTCCGTCCAAAACCAGCTTTCACACTTTACCACAGATTTTTCACATCAGCTTTCTATCAATTCGTCAGAGCACTCGAAACATATTGACCCGAACGTCTGACCAATTTCACGACCACGCCGCATTTGTTCCACCGACTGTACGTCCTTTCTGAATGACTAGATCCGCAATTACGACCCCTGTGGTTATTCACAGGAGCGGGCGTGCACTCTATCCCGATACTCCTCGTATCGTCGCGTCCATGAAGCACTCGCACTACCTACCATGACGTAGCTCGTTTTCCCAGGCCTTGCACTCAGATCCACCGCGTGGGGATGCGTCGATGCACACTCCGCAACACACGGACGGGCCGAATTGAAAGACGGGGCGAGACTCCTCAGACGGGGCTTAGAGAAAATTTCCGGGCTGGCTAGGGGAGGGTTGGGTGGGTGGGGCCAAAAGGCGGGGGGGGTGAAAAAGAGTTGTTGGCGGTCGAAAGAGAAGGTGCACGATGCCCTTGATGAGGGTGTGAATAAGTATGTCTCAAGTGGCTCGAGTGGCTGCGTTATCAGTCCGGCTTAGCGCCATGGGCGAAAATTAATCTCGCGTGCGTGTATATCTCTTTCGCGTTCACGCATGTACGTGTCCCTCGCGCGTTTCCGTTCCACGCACACTCACAGAGACAGACACGCTGGATCATCGCGGTGACGTGTTTCCTGGCGCATAAGCGGTTTCAACAGAGCAGAAGACCACAGAGGTTACGTAGGCGGTGGAAAATACTCGAACAAGTGGCTAAACTGTTCGGTTCGAATGTTCAAGTGGCGAAGAAATTTTTGGAAAAATGTTCGAATATTGCTTGTTAAAAAAATTCCGATAATTTGTTCGATACATGTATACGTTACTGTCGAATGGATTTTTATACGAATTATCGAGGGATTGCTAGAATTTACGAGTTACACGAGAAAGAACATTTTTTCTGTTGTACATGCGGACGAACGAAGTTCTCGAATGTCGAATGGAAAAATGAATTTCGTCAGAGGATGAAAGAGATCCAGTGACTATTTGGAATTGAGTCTCGGTTTCAAGTGAAATGTTTGTTTAAATGAATTCTAGGAATTCCAGCGGAATTTTGGGTGCAAAGAGATGCATCGCTTACGCGTGCACATCTGTGTGTGTGTGTGTGTTGAATACGTTTAAAGGCATGCATTTTGGAACGGGCCGTAACGGCTGAGATCGCCTTCGTTTCGGGTTGGTTAAAGGCGTCAAATTCCGGAAATGTGTTTGATGTCGTTTTATTTAATGTTTAGTTCGAACGGGTGTCGTTCTAGGTGTATTGTTTTAGACTATCTGTCGACCTTGTGTGGGTACATCGGTTTTATCCTAGTTTTGGCACCTTGCTTCCGACCAATCAACGGTCAGGAAAGGGGCCTGGAGTCGAGCGTCGCTTCATGGGTTTTTCCCGACTTCGCCCCCTTCCTACCTGTGGCGGTTCCTTGGCGTCTTTGGTTTATAATTATAAAGGTGTTTGGTTACGATAATAATTAGCACGTGGCACGATAAAGGAATTAAAGCAGGAACATGAAGAAAAATTAGAACGTAAAGTGAAACATGAAGTGCAAATGTTTCACCTATTTTAATACAATAGGCAGAACTTTTCAGTGACAAGCTGTAAAATATTCCTCGTTTAAAAATGAGTTGCGCGTCTTTAGCATCGGATTTTACGACATAATCTTTATGAAATTCCAGAGAGAGTGTCCTGACTTGATTTAATAAATCCGTGCAGGCAACGAGGCGCGGCGAACGAATTTTCGAGGCGGCCTGCAAGGCACGAAAACGTTAGTCCTCGCTCTGCCTTAAATAAGGGGGTAATTATTTCTCACTCGATGCCACCGTCAAGTAGTACAAACCCGTGATCTACAAGCCGGTGGACAGATCCAGGATCCCATTACACGGCAGGCCTCTAATTGTCCTCGCAATTCAAATGGACTGATGTACGTACCCTAAAATAGGAGTACAGGACGTGAAATTGATTAACTGGTTAGACAACGTACATCGTGCCATGCTAAAACGCACGTAAAGCTGTGTAACGTGGCTACGTGCGTTGCATTCGTGTTCGACGACGTTCTGTTTGCCGCTTTCCAACTTTCTCAACCTTTCTCACTTTACCAGATTATAACCCTTGAAGTCGGTTAAAGCGAAAATTTCACCTCGCCTCTCTATCCCTGCTCGTAACAAAGAAAATGATCAATTTTGCGATCGAATGATTTGTAGATTTCAGGAAAATTGTAATAATGAAATTTCGTACTCAGCACCAGACGACGATGATAATGTAATAAATTCTCGATGAATTATCGGGAACCCTCTCGTATTTCCTAACAGACATCAATCCGGTAGATAATATTCCAGAAAATAGAATTATACGAATACATTACCGGCCAAATGTTTGGAATCACTGTGCATTGCAAGTTGCAGAAAAATTTCCCAAAAAGGTTAGCATTTATAATAATTTTCCAACCAATTTTTTTTATCATTCAAATCAATCGAAATGAGGTAAAGTGCTATTCATCTCCACAATATAAATTTCAAATCAATAAAGAATTAGTAGCAGATTCAATATTAATATAAATTGGCAGGTGATTCCAAACATTCGGCCGGTAGTGTATATGGAGAGATCGTTGGTTTTATTCTTTCGGTAGAACTCTTTGCACGAAGAGTTCAATTTATAAAAACGTAGAAAAGAACGTATTTTCCGTAGTATTACGTACTACCGAGCCCAGGTTCAAATAGCGTTTCCACCAGCTAACGCGTCGTCTACGAATTTTTCATGAAACTCTACGGAATTATCGTGAAATTTATCCCCGGATGAAAGCGCCCCGGCTGAGATTCCATATTCACGCACAGCGATACGTTCAGCTTATAACTCCCCCGATAATCTGATCGATTTAGAGGATATCCGTGGAAGCGCTTTCTAATTCAAAGGTTCGATCAGCACATTTCAGGATTACATTTTCCGACATTTCGCCGGGGAATGAAATATTCCCCGATTCGAATTCGCGCCCGGCCGTACGAGGATTTCTCGATACCAAAGATGCATATATTCTTGGAAAGCGTGGTAAAGGTGATGTAAACGGAGCAGAAAGCCGGCGTCAACATGACGCGAGAGGAAAGTCATGGGTCCGTGTTGATTTAGGACCGGTAAGCGACAAAATCCCTGCCAGCTATGTGGGCTAACCCTTGCGAAACACGTGTTATAGGATCAATATTTTTTTATTCCGATAGCCTGCAACGCTTTTTTCCACGCGTCAGGGGTTAGCAGACTGTGAAAAAAAGGGACGCTTTCAGCCGGGCTGAACAGTGGAGGGATTAAAACGGCGGAAATCTTGATTCGAGGGTTGAAATCGCGACGCGTGTATTTAAAGTTCGAAAAAAGGAAGAAAATTTCACGCAAGATGAATTAAAGAGACTCTGTTCTAAAAGTTCCCGTCTGTAAGCTAAGAGTACGGAAAAAGAAATTGAAAGAACAGTATCTCTTGCGAGACTTCGATTTTTATACTTTGAAAGAAAGTATGCAACGTCCTCGAGTGCATTCGTCTAGAAAGAAAAGCAACCGATATGAGAGCAGCAGGCTGACGGTGGGTTCTTCTGCAGTTTTCAATTTCTATCAGGCCCGAGGCTGCTTTATCGCCTGCAAGCTTTTTTTTTACGAAGGAGAATCGGTGCGAAACATCTGCGACACGGTGTCGAGACCGCGGAAGGATTTACAGAAGCGGCGCAATTTAATTCGTTCCACGTTTAAGTAGCACACGGAAATAGATGTCATTCTTGTCGATATGAGGTGTCGTCCTTGTCGATCAATAACGTTATTCCCGGCGGAGGATGTACGCGCGTTCAATTCGAGATAAAGCACATCGGGGACCATAATTGGGCTATGTCCGCGATCGAAATCACGTAATTGTCGCTGGAACAATCGTGAATTTCCATTGCACGTCCTGAAACAATTTTGTACGACGATGAAAAATACAAGCGAAACATTGTTGATTCCCCCTACGTAGAGAAGGTAGCTAAATTCACGTTGAAACAACCAGCGAGTAGATAAAGGATAAAAGGAAAGAAACTGACTAATCGTGTCCGGAAGTAAACATTTTGCCCTGGTTTCCTGGATGCTGCCTGCCGCTTTGAAGCGTCGAGCGAGCGAGCGAGCGAGCGAGCGAGCGAACGAACGAACGAACGAACCTCGTTCCTGCGGCTCGAATTAATTAATTCGCCGTTAAGAAGCTTCATTATCGCGGAACAATCAGCCGCGTCTCAGACGTCTCGCGCAGATCCGCGATGCATTAAGCAATTTGGTTACACTCCTCTCGGAGGAGCTGCGAAACGAGTTCCTCGAGGACCCTCGCCCCGGTTGGAACCGCTCGAAACAAGGGTTGCATTCTTCCGGTGTTCGCGTAACCACGGTGGTGTACGGTTGCGCAACCGGGGAGATTGTCAAAATTTCGCCGGTTGACAGGTACAAAGGGTGGCCGAAGTTACGAGAGAAAAGGATGGTACAGCCGGTGCTCGAGCTTCTGCGAGGCCTCGAAATCTTTACACCCTGGTACAAAGGGCTCTACGGTTTGGGAGGTTTAAACCTGCTGCTGGCATTTAATGGCGTCTGTAAGTTATACCTCGAAGTGAGAGAGAGAGAAAGGGAGAATAGGAGAGGAAGAATTGTAGGGTGAAGCACGTAACCCACGGACGGCTGAGATCGAGGAGTAGAAACGGGAGAAGAGGGTCGAGTGGATGCGAGTTGTAAAGATAGACGGCTAGAATAAGAGGAAAGAAAGCGCGAGAAAAGCGGGAACAGAGCCGGAGATGGTCGGTGGATGGAGGAAGGAGACGAGTGGGAAGGTTGGATAGTGTGAGAGAGCTCGATGGAGAAAGACACAGTTGGTGGCTCCCACACAAATTACCTAAGAAAGCGCTTCTTCAAGTATCAGTTAAGGTTTAGTTCTCAATCTCTGGACTGTGCCGTGGCCACGGTCTTTTCTTGCGGGAAGGGGATAAATTTCGTAACCCGTCAGGTTAAATCTTCCAGGTTGAACCGCAAGTCCTTGAAAGACTCGCCGCGTTCTAACATCGATACTTTACAAAAAAAAATTTCGCCGTTCTTTCTTCCCCTTCTCTTCGAGTCCTGCCATGTGAACTTCATCGAAAGCCGGATCTCCCTGATCGAATTACGAACGGCGGAAAGAAGGGTCCGACTTCTACTCTCTCGTATTCGCGTCCCCTCTGCTGAAGATGGTTGACCACGACCCCTTGTGGTCATCGAGAAATGAACAGTATTTCATTAGAGAGGTTACGATTGAGGTTCGGACTTGTTAGAATTCTGGGATTGATCCGGGAGTATCTCGTTTGAGCTGTTAGAAGGATCGAATTTATTCGCGCTAATGGTAAATAGAATTTTTCGTATTATCCGAGGAGAGATCGAGCGTTGAAGTTTATAATTTGGATCGATATTTCCAACGAAACTTTAAATTGGATAGAAGAAAATGTAAGCGCCTTCTAATTCCACAATTTTTCCTATTCTTTTTTTTTTTTGTTTTAGTAAAACCATTATGTCGACACTATAGAATTTTCTATAAAAAATTATAGAGAATTCTCACTATAGAAAATTCTTTTTTACCTCGAAATGTAGTTACAGTTTCGCGGGAATGAGTACATTTCTCATGAGAAAACTTTGCGAACCCTAAAACTTCATGCACGAATGAGAAAAGAAATCACTATGTAGCTACGTACCTGCGGTAACAGTGTCCTCGAGCAAACTCCCGAAAGAATGTCAAGCCTCGTCGTCCTCGTGCAACATTTCCTCTTTCGGTTCGCATTCGTCACCTGGAAATTTCCACGCCATTGTTTCTCCCGCCGGTTCCTTTCCTTTGAGGAAGTCTCACAGTTATCGCATTATTTTCGACGATCCACTGATTCGTCGTTGCTCCACTCCTCGAAAGATTCGCGATCACGCCCGAATTTCTGCCCCACTCGAGCGAAGACCGCTGATCAACAGGATAAAGGACGTTCGAGTAAACAGGAAGAGTGTGTGCTTATGTGACGGTGGAATAAAACCACATGCCACCATCCCTATCTCTCCATTTTCTCTGCTCTTTTCTCTCTGGAAGATGCACCAGCATGGAGAATACCAGTTTTATTTCGATATAATGCCACGCACGAGAGCGATGCGATCGTTTGGCCTTCCAAAGGCGCACGAGTGTTCTTTTTCAGCGTAACTAAGCGCGCTTTGTGCCTCTATTCTTCTACGAGTACACGGCCCCGTGACTATATGAACGCGTATGAGTGTTCTATGCAAGTGAAGTGCATCGAGGAATACCGATAACGACATGTAAACAATTGCTCCTGATCCTCTTTTTATCTATTGAATGCACTAGATCGTTTCAGTTTGCGAACTGAATTTCACCGATGGAAACAGCAATTTTTCCAACTCTGACAATCTTTTCCGATCGATGACGTACTACACCTTCGCATAGCGTAAAAATTAGGGTATTGAATTGAATGTGCGACGAACTGACTGGTGAGACAACCTTTCTCATTAGTGTTCGCTGAGACTTCTAACTTCTACTAAACGACATTGAATGCACTAGATCGTTTCAGTTTGCGAACTGAATTTCACCGATGGAAACAGCAATTTTTCCAACTCTGACAATCTTTTTCCGATCGATGACGTACTACACCTTCGCATAGCGTAAAAATTAGGGTATTGAATTGAATGTGCGACGAACTGACTGGTGAGACAACCTTTCTCATTAGTGTTCGCTGAGACTTCTAACTTCTAACTTGAACTTAACCGCATCTAAAGCACTAGTCTCCTAAGTAGCATTCTTCTTCCTTTTATTTCCTCCTTCCATCACCAATCGCCGTAAATACTTCAGTGGCGAATTCAATATTTCAATCCACGTGAGTCCAAAAATGACAAAAATGGTCAAAGATCTGACGTTTTTCAATTTCTGGACTATTGCATCAATTTCCAGCGCGGACTGCATAAATTGCGCGTAATTATCGTCTTCCAGACGACTTCTCGGCAAACTCAAAGGCTAAGTTCAAAGCGTGCACGCACGAGTTCCATCCATGAATGAGACTCGCAGTCGCGCTTTAGCGAATGAGAACGGGGAAAAATTCACAGGACTCGAAAGTACGTAATAAAACCAATAACTGGCTCCGGTTCTGTCCATCGAGTCCCAGGGTCAGTCTCGATCCAACCCTCGTACCGATTCCCTGAATTTCTCTTGGCGTTGCCATTTGATTTTATCGTTCTCGTGCTTTAAGCTCATCTGGTAAGTGCTGCTGGCCGGCTCTCGCATGGGACGTCAAAAACGTCGATCGAGCCTTTCATTCGGTTCGATCAACGGAACCCCGCTACGACGCAACCAGCCGTCAGCCTCGAGTTTTACGACAAAAGGACGGAAAAGGCTCGGGGTAGAGAGACCCGACTTCCGGTTCCCGCGCTGTCTCCTCCTCCCTCCCCCCTTTTTCTCTTCACGCCACGCCGTTCAGTTACCACCTCTGTTTTCTCGGTTCGCGCACCACGGACTCCTTTTGTTCCAGGGATTCCCCGATTTTCGAAACTCGCTGTTTAGCTGGAAACTGCACGGAAATGAGTCGCCAAACAGACTTGGATAATAGAGACCGGTTCTCAGTTTCGAACACTCGAGGCGTTTCGAATGGAAAATTGAAGCATTCGTGCGCCATCACGGAAACGGGGTTACGTGCTTAGGAATTGCGAGGAAAGGAAGAGTCGAGTTATATTCTAAATGAGCGTGGCTGATGGTTTGGCGCTTTAACTACTCTACGAGGGGTAGTATTTTGTGGAATGGTTCTATAACAGTTTTCTTTTATGGAAAGGGAATGTTGGTCTTTGTTTAAGCGACGAAGACAATTAATAATGCGCGATGTGAAATTATCTCTGAAAAATTCTACTGGATATTTTCACCGGCAAAGTGGGAAATATGGGTAAATTTTTAGGGAGAACTTGCTAAACAGCTCAGAGGATTTATTTATTTATTTAAACAAAAATTTTTTATCTTGATTTGAAGACAATTATAATTTGGGGACGAGTTATTCCCTGTCCACTCATCGAACATAAAAAACAATACTTCAAATGAATAACAAAGTCACTTTTAGAAAAATTACCAAACTTGAAAAAATAAAAATCACAGAAACAGCAGGACAAGTTACGCATTTCGTTTCAAATAAAAATTTACATTCCCGTACAATTTCACGGTACTTTTCCACAGTACACAGTTAATTGCTAGTGTCCTCGACACTTTCCTCCCTCAAATTATACCCCAACCGAGGTTTTCGTAATCGGACGGGACGCAGAGGGCCGTGCAAAAAAAGGGGGGGGGGGGGAAGAAAAAGAGATAAGAGGCACGATTGAAATAATTCCCCTCGACGACCGCGACAATGCCGATGATTCTCGAAATAATTATCCGCCGAGTCAAAGAAGACGGAAACTTAATTATTAAATTATCAGACCAGCCCGAGGGAGAACGCAATTAAAGCGTCAATACGAAAATTACCGGGTGCGTGGTTTGCACGTTCTCGACGGGCTTTTCGAGCGGTCGGAAATCAAGAAAACGTGACCCTTCAGTCGTGCCTCGCTGCCTTGCGTGCGAATGTGCGAGCACCGAAATAAAATTACGAAAAAAAGAAGAGAGAGAGAGAGAAGAGACCACGTACGAGCAAAGGAAACGAAAAACGCGGAGGAGGCAAGAAAAATCGAGGAAACAAGGAGAGGCAACAAGAGAGAGAAAAGAAGAGAGAAGCAGGGACTCGCATGAAGCTCACGTCATCGACGCGTCTGCGGCCACGAGACCAGCCACGTACCAGTAAACACATTAATCATTCCCGACACGCTTCTACGACCGAACGAGAACGGCATGTCGTCGCATTAACACCCGTAATTAAATTAAAAAATTTAAATAACACCTCCATGACGGCGGTCGCCAGACGACGCACCATCTACCGACACCCCTCTCTTACGACCATCTTCCAGCAATTCACAGGCTCCATCGGCCCTCTCACGCTTCTTTTTTTTCTCTCCTCTTTCTCTTTCTCTCGTTTTCTTCGCCGCCACGACCCTCGTTTCAACGAGACCGGACCTGGACTGTTAGAAAAGAGGAGGAACACCGCGACGGCGGAGGAGGAGGAAGAGAGGGACGTAATCATTTCGAAAAAAAAAGGCGGCACTGCTGGAAAAGGATAATGCGCCTCAGAGAGCCAGATATAAGGAGTTCCCTCGTGTTCTTCAGAGTAATGAAGCAGATATGCAAAACTACTTAGGGCGTCTCGTTTTGCCTCCTCTTATTTTCACCGATGGTCCATCTCACTGTTTTCCCCTTTTCGTCTCATCCTTTCATTCCCAGCTGTCCCTTTCGCTTCCCCGTCTCATCTGCCTCCTTCTGTCTCTCACCTAACCCCGTGTCCTTTCCTTCGAGCGGTCTCTCCTCGTCCATCCTACCCGCCTATCCCATTTCCTTCGACCTTTCGCTTCCGCCGTTGGAATAGAATAAAAGAGGCGTAATGCCTCCGCTATTTGCATATTAAATTTGCCCCCCACCCTTCACGTCCACGGCTCGCTCTATTCAAATGATTATTCCTCATCGTTCGCTTTGCCGGTAGAGGAGAGAAGGTTGGCCGCGTGGTCCGGAGCTCGGGGAAACGAGAGGAGTGATGCTTCCTCTCTGGGAAAGCTTCAACGTTTCAATCCTGTGCTGAGCACCGACACCTCGGTCTCTCTCATCAAGTAATTGCGTGGAAAAGCAAAATTTTACGTCCGATTTACTGGGAAAATTCGCAATAAAACGAGAGAACTCGGGCTGAACCAAGCGACTCTTACTTCACGCAGCTGCCTCTTGCCCTGGGAAATGTGCATTCGGATGTTCTGTTAATTTACCGAAATGTGTTACCCGCGTGTCGTGAAAACGTGGAAATAGTCGTTTCGTTCTTCTCTCTTTGCCTACTTCTTCTTATATTTCGCTCTCGCGAATGCGTTGAAAGTCTTCGGGTAAAATTAACGCGAACGTTTGACGACAAAGAGAAGCGAGATAAAGTGAAATTGAAGATTCGAACAACGTGAGAGTAAAACTTGTTTAAATTCAGTTCAGTTTAATTCCGATACACTCTTCCAGCGAAAAGTTTGGAAACACTTAGGTATCAATTTGTACCAATTTTTTATCCATTTGTTTTCAACGATAGAGGGATCGATAGCAATTTACTTCCACGTGGCAAATTTGACTAATAAAAACTTGTTCTTCTTTAAATTCTTGCATACCTTGCAACGTGGTCTCAAACTTTTAACCAGCAGTGCAAATATTAAAGAAAACTTGAGCGATTGCTTGGTTAGCTCAATTAGTAAAATGGCCGGCGAGAAAATGATACTAAGGCAATATCGTGTAACGTAGGAGTACTATAAATCGTATATCGATCGAAACATAAAGGCGATACAGCATCGATCTATTCGCCGTTAGTGAACGCCAATAACGAAAACGAAACTTTATGCCTTAAGCGACATATGAAAATTCGTGTTCTGATGCGAACGTCTAAAAAATTAGAGCAAACACGTCGTTTAACAGGACCTCGTAGGAACCAGCGCGTTTAACCAAAACTTAATACAAAGCGGAGACGAGATTTATGCAAATCGTCGTCGCTAGACTATGAAGGTGGGCGCTTTCCCAGCAAAGACCGTCAGAATCTGGGTTAACGGCAGTAGTACTAGACCGCGCGAGTCAGGCGCGATATCCAGTTAATCTCGTGTCGTTGGCCCCCACTGTCCTCACCTGTCGTATTTACATTAACGATGCGTGAGCCCGACTTCTACGATTGTGAGAGAGATGAGCCTATGGACACAACTCAATTAGACTCGCTTCCCTCCCGCCTGTCAACTTTTTGGCTCCGCACATTTCTTCGCTCGCTCCGCTTAATTCTTCCTCCACGCGATTCTATACGATTCTAATCTGTCGTTAATGACGATTAGGGCTCTTGCTGTTACTCTGATTCTCGGACATTCGAGTTTTGATTATGCGTATGCTCGGATACCCACAAAATTTATATTCGAATATCCGGATATCTGGATACTTTTCAATATCTATACGGGCCAAAGAAATTTCCAAAAATCTAAAAAACTTTCACTCTTCGAAAAAGTGGAAATTAATTCGGAACTTTGTCGAACCAATTAAAATAATTCTACGACGACAAATTTAAAACCGTAAAATTGTCAGTCTCTTCTAATTTCACTGTCGCGTGAAAATTCTGTCATCGTCAAGAGTCAGCGATAAATATCAACAAGCTGCGTTAAAACGTGCAGAGGAAAAAAATTGACAGGGATAACTCCGCGACAATTAAGTAGGAACTATCGTACCACTTATCATGACGGAGCACACACGCGTCGTTCCGACGAGAACGGAGGCGATGGGGTGGTTGGTTGAAGGAGCGTGGGCAAAGCTCGAGAGAAAAGAGGGAAAGTTTGCGCGGCCGATGTTAAGGCGTTTCAGTCTTCGTGCCGTCGCGTAATATGAGAAGATCACGCGATAAAGTTACAGTACTTTCTTCGCTATCGTCGTCGCCGTTGTCGACGACGTCGACGTTGTTGTCAGAAGCCCCTTACCTACTCGACGACGCTAGAAAAACTAAAGACGATGGGGCGATGTCGGTGGCTGGTGCCTCGTGTTACACCGAAACCTGCATAGTCTCCATGGCGACCCAATGAGATCTCTCCCACAGGGTGTAATGAAATCCTGAAAATCCCACAGACAAGCCAGCGACCGAGCTACCTAAATAGCTTGACGAGCTTCGTGTTTTCGATGTCGATCCCTTTCGGCGCGGAAAATCCGGGGGAGAAGTGCGATATGATAGTTAAGTGATTTCTTCTGGGTCCGGGAAAATCTACTCAGACGATTGAGGTTTTCAGGTGATCCTTATCCCTTAAACCAACTACTTTCGTTAATGTCTACCTTAAACTGAATAAACTTGATTTTTTATGCTCCGAGACGTTGCATTTGCGTTTCAAATTAGGACGTTGCATTTCAAATTAGACCAGGGCCATTCGAGCAGCCGTTTTGAGAGCGAGAGCGTTGCTTTTTGCCCCGAGCAGAGTCGAGAACAGAGGCCGGAGCAAATGACGTTGATAGTCGTGAAAAGAGAGGAACAACGATTGTGGTGGGAATGTAAATTCGTAGGTAGGCTTGTATTGGTAGCATAGGCTACATTTTTCAATGCGTGCCTAAATTGGCTACAATATCGACGCTATATTCGCGCAATTTTCGAAGTTTCTCGCTCGATTTTCGGGATTGTTGTCGACTTAGAGAATTTTGGTACGTGTGAAAAGTGGTTGACTAACATTACTTACAAATTTTGATCATTTTGGGATGTCTGGGAAGTTCTGGACTTACCTCTGAGAAATGATTGACTAACACTACTTATCGACTTCTATGTATCTGACTACAGTAAATTCTCTACAAGAGTCAGTAAGTTTGGATTCGACAAGTGACAGTATAGATGGTCCTACGCCTAGGTCTGCGTCATTGCTGCGCCCATGTTATCTCGCTCGCAGTCGGAGATTTCACGGCTCGACAAATCATAATAGAAAAATATAATTTCTTTAATTTTACTTTTTTT
>NW_017100599.1:287046-314965 GCF_001263275.1 Habropoda laboriosa
CTTATATACCCTCGGTACCCTCTCCCCAAAGTCATTAGCAAAATCGTCGGTTAGGTCAGGCGGGAATCGACTCTTTTTCGCGGGAAACCGATTACTTTTCGCGGGAAATTTCTGTTCTTCTATTATGATGTTGTAACACGGTATAATTTATCAATTTTCACAATTTTGTTCTAAATTTATACTTCCGACAATTTGTTATAGCATTGCATATAACACTTTATACGTTTTTACAATATTCTTCAATGGAAACATAGGTTTTAGCGTTCTCGTTACTTAGTCGTGGATAAATTAATTTCGTAGGAATTAAAAATCGGGTTGACCTGTGGTCGTAGATTAAAAATAGTCATAGTACAGCTAAATTTATCGTGTTAAATAATTCTTTCTACACGAATGAAAAATGTATTCCACGTTTGTTTGTTATAATATCGTGAAGTGAATTATATTACACATTTTCTCTATTCACACTGAATTTAAAGATTATAACGATTAAAAATCAAGTTGACCTGTGGTCATTTATCAAGAATAATCATAATAAAGCTGAAATTATTGTATTAATAATTTTTTTTAATACGAATTAGGAATTTATTCAACGTTTGCTTGTTACAATACCATGAAATAAAATATATCCAAACTAAATTAGAATCCAAACTTACTGACTCTTGTAGAGAATTTACGTCTTGTAGAGAATATCGTTTATCGAGAATATGGTATTGTAACATGTCAATACCATGATTTTTAATCCCTACGAAATTAATTTAACCACGAGTAAGTAACGAGAACGCTAAAACCTATGTTTCCATTGAAGAATATTGTAAAAACGTATAAATTGTTACATGCAATGTTATAACAAATTGTCGGAAGTATAAATTTATAACAAAATTGTGAAAATTGATAAATTATACCGTGTTACGATAACGGAAATCTCCCGCGAAAATCTCCCGCGAAAATTTCCCGCCTGACCTAACCGACGATTTTGCTAATGACTTTGGGGAGAGGGTACCGAGGGTATATAAGGATCCGCCGATGTCCCGCGAAATCATTCACCCTTTATACTGGGCCATAGACACTTCGCGGCGTATTTTGACCTGAAGGTTCTGAGACGTGAATAGAGTGGTCGGGGGCTACTAGCTAGTCTATGTCCACCCTGTACACACTCAGCCTTCTTGTAACACTTGTATACATTAGAATCAATTAGAATTTCTATTACTAATTATTAAACAAATTTTAACAATTACCGGCACTCGCTAGGCACGTAATATCAGACTTTAAATACTCGACTTCGAACTTCGGTTTAGTCATAATTCTATTAATGTTATAATAACGTATAATTTATTAATTTTCACAATTTTATTATTAATTTATACTTCCAAAAATTTGTTAAAACATTACATATTATTATTTATACATTTTTGCAAGTTTCTTTGACAAATAAGTACGTTTCAACGATCTTATTACTTTCTCGTTGTGAAATCAAGTTCGGAGGATTAAAAATCAGGTTGACCCTTGGTCGTAAATTTAAAATAGCCATAGTGAAGGTGAAATTATTATTTTAAATAAATGTTTCTATACGAATTAAGAATCTATTCAACGTTTGTTTGTTGCAATACCGTGAAATAAATTGTATTATATATTTTCTCAGTTTAGACTGAATTTAAAGTTCGTAAGGATTAGAAATCAGGTTGACCTGTGGTCGTAGATTAAAAATAGCCATAGTGAAGGTAAAATTATTACGTTAAATAATTGTTTTTATACGAATTAAATATTGATTCAACGTTTATTTGTTGCAATACCGTGAAATAAATTGTATTATATATTTTTTCTGTTTACACTAAATTTAAAGTTCTGTTTACATGTTATAACAATTAGAATGTAGACGTTTTGCCGTTTCACGGTTTTTCCTCTGTTAATTATGTGTTTATAAATCATTTCAAACTAAAGCAGCACCATGCCCACCCTTAATTAAACCGTCTCAGTAGTTTACCGTAATTAATAATCTATTTTCGGAATTTATACGAGAATTTTTGAATTTTAGTAAATACTAGAGTCAGTGTCCACCCTGTACACACTCAGCCTTCTTGTAACACTTGTATACATTAGAATCAATTAGAATTTCAATACAATAGACTGAATAATAATTCATTTTAACTAATACCTATTAGAAATTTTCCTTTTAAAACAAATATAAATCATTTTACCAATTACTGGTACTTGCTTGACATTTAATTTCAGACTTTAAATATTCTCCTTTCGGTTCTTTTAAATGCAATCAAATAATTTCTTCAATTATCGATACTGACTTGGAATACTCCGCTTCGAATAAAATATTTCGAAATTATTTTGAAGGTTTAGGGAAATAAACATTTGAATTTTAGTCATCGTTGTTCTTCAGACTTGTCGAATAGGATATTGAAATGACTATGAGTGAAATGACTTTGAGTGGTTGCTTTTTCGTTAGGGCATAACAATCAATATGTACTTTTCTTCCAGCAATTGAAATTAATTTGAAATTTTTCATATATTTTCTGTGATATTTTATTTTGTTTACTGATAATTTACCATCCAAGGAATTTGCATGAATTGCATGTTAAGTAGTTTGTTGATTTATTATTGTATATTGTATATATGCCCACCCTAAATTAAACCGTCACAGTAGTTTACCGTAATTAATAATCTATTTTCGTAATTTATACGAGAATTTTTGAATTTTAGTAAATACTAGAGTCAGTGCATCGTGTATTGAAATAATAGCTTCATCCCTAGTTCGTTTATTATTGAATATTTTTACGCGTTTAACTTATGCTTCTCCCCAATTATCGTCGCGTATTTTATTCAAATTTTCTTATATTCTAGATTCGAAAAAGATACGAATTCGCGTTTTTTCTTTCGATTCTTTCAATTTTCACTCGCGTTTAACGAAAGTTTAGTTCAATAATAATATTGAAAATAATATAAATTCGCGGTTTCTCCCTTTCTGAATAAAACTGAAATAAATCGCGTTTCGAAGTACTTTTCGCGTCGTCCATTCCACAGTGACTCACACTTTGTGAGTTTGTGAGTCTTGCAAAATCGATCGGAACTTGAAGGAAGGAAGGAAGGAAGGATGACAATCTGAGTGGA
This sequence comes from Habropoda laboriosa, assembly GCF_001263275.1. Classification (NCBI taxonomy): domain Eukaryota; kingdom Metazoa; phylum Arthropoda; class Insecta; order Hymenoptera; family Apidae; genus Habropoda; species Habropoda laboriosa. Next base: position 290,164 of record NW_017100599.1, read on the forward strand.
AGGAAGGAGAAAATGCAGTCAAATGCACGTTACAGAGCTCAGCTGTTTAATCAGCGAACAGTGTTTTATGTCATTTTGATTAGATAAATCTCATCAATATGTTAAGAAAAATTTCGGGATAAAAAGACGTAAAATTTAAAAAGTTGATATTTAAATCGCTTGGTTGCCTCGATTCACGTTTCATGCTTATCTTTTATTCGCTGTCCTTGTCTACGTTCGGCATACTACATAGGCGGGCGCGAGGCTCGAAAACGTAGTCCTGACTCTACGAGTGTCAGGTTTAGCTTCCTTGCGGTCTGACACTTGTGGAGAATATACTGTATTTAGGTGACACTTGTTGCTTTCACTAAACTTGTACAGATTCATCTTTAAACAACCAACAAAGTAATCCTCAATTTTTACATTTCGGAAATAACGAAACATTGTTTTCAAAGTACATTTTACTGTTATCGCGAGCAGATACATGACATTCGACAAAAGAGACTCTATATTCGCTACATTACTCGTAAAGTCGTCCGCTAAAAATTCCTGTAAAAAGTCACGCAAAGTTTGTCAAAATCACGGGGCGATCGTGGCGAAACAAATTTGAACGAGTCCAAATGTTCCGCGGCGCAAAAATACGACGCGCACGTAAACTCATCTCCCGGTGATACAATGTGCGCGCATAAAACACGTTTTGAAATGAATCAAGGTCCAGATATCGCCGGAGGGATACAGAGTCAACGGTGGCTGTTTCGGGCCAAGGACTCGCTTGGATATTTTATAGTCGGTCCGTTTTTGCAGATTGAAATAACTAAAGCTTTTGCCCCGGCGCTTTGGAATCCGGCGACCGGCAAGAAGCGTCGATATAAATTTTCGAAGCGTGTGGAACGACCGCGTGCCCGTAATCCTGTTGTACAATCCGGGGCAATACCTTCTCCTTAGCGGGGACAAGAAAACCTTGGTGGAACGTACGAGCCGACCACCACGATGCATCCTATGAAATGTAGCAATCGCAGCGACGATATTAAATTTCCACGGGATTTCATTTGTCATCAGACGCGATAATGCTTCGCGTTACGTTTTAACTAATGAGCGTTTTAAGTCGCACACTTGTTCACCCTTTCCCGCCATTTTAATATCCTTGATTTTCGTACACGGTGTTTTAGAAAGAACGTAAAAATTTGGACAGATAATTAGGACAATTTTGATTTTTCTGCAGGTAATAAATTCATGATTGTGTTAGGTTGCACCGCTTGAAATTATAGTATTTTAATAGATCGACAAAGTAATTAAATTATTATCTTTAGTCAATCAAAATACGCACCCTTAGTACTCTTGATTTTTTCCAACGTGGTACCAATTAACTATTCCATTTCTATAAAAATAAGTGTCTTTTCAATTTGATACATTCTTCATACATTTTGACATAATTCAGCTGCACTTTGGCCTAGTTTAAATAGCCTAGAAAATGCATATTATTGTTCGCTTATGGAAAACACTTAAACGGCCAAGAAAAAATTCGATAAAAAAAGGGAACAGAGGCGTGCAGTGCGAGTAAAAATATAAGTTACGCAAAGTATAGTAATCATTGTCGATCGTCGATTATTCAAATATTAGTAATTTCACGTGGTACAGCCTAACGTCAGAGTTTCTCGAAACACATTGTATAAAACGGCGCGCTTTTATATCGTCCGCGGGTTGTCGTACAATTTTCATATGAAAGAGTACTTTGCGCGGTGTTCGCGTGCGGGCCCTAAGAAAGATCGGGTCCGATAAATCAGCCACTTTGGCTGGAAGGATTACGGCGAATTTCACTGGGAAACGATAGGAAAGTTTAAAATGCGCGTATCGCAAATTGGGCAGCCGCCAAATTGTATCCGAGTTAACCCCTTCCAGGAAATTGTTGAATCGTTACAGCCCTCTGAGTGCCAAACACACCGGGGCCGATCGCTACACGCTAATTGAATATACGTGTTAGATCTGTGTCACTCGGCTGAAAAAGCTGCGTTTTTTCGCGCCAGCGAGATCGTAGGAAAAAAAAAAAAAGAAAAAACATACGGGCGCGTTCGCGTCGTTAAACGGTTCGCGTCTATTTTTCCAATTTTTTCCCTATCCCCGGTCTATTTTATCGTGCGAATTTTTAAACCTCAAAATAGAGATAAAAAAAAAGGTCGAATATTCAATTATGCTCGATTTCAAACTACCTACTTCCGTGAAATAAATTCATATAAAAAAAAAGCAGAAAGAGAGAGAGAAATTCTTCGTATATTGAACCGATCGATTGTGAATACGGACCGGTGTATTAATTAACCAGCTTGGTAACGTAGAGGCGATCGTTTCCATTTCGACATCGATCTTCGATCTTGAACATCGGGAACACACGGAAAGCGAAATAGAGAGGAGGGAGGAGAAAGGTGAAATAGGAACAGATCACAATACGTTGGCGCGCGAGTCTCTTGTCCCCCTCAGATAAAATCTGACCGATCCGAGAGCAGCAGACTGCCGGTTTTCCAGGGACTCCGACACATCGATCACGTGCACGCCTAATAGCAGCACGTGTTGGTGATTACGCTCGAGGGACTGTGGCTAGATCGGGTCTAGGTAATTGCCTGAGCATCGAGCTCCCACCAGCCAGCCTCCGATCTCCATTCGCCGTACCAGCAAACCCCCATACACACCAGAATCACCCCGCATGTACGACCATCGATGGTATAGCCCTACTACGTACGCGATTGATTGGTTAACATGTCTGGCTGGCCTCCAGTCTGGCCTTGATTATCTATCTCTCCACCCTGTCTGCAGCTTACTCACCTCGGTCCACTTTTCTCTCTTGCCTCTCCGCCCCAATCCCGTGTCTCTATCTCTCGCTCACGCCGATCTCTTCTATCGTGGAACGCGCGCGCACCATCGTATCATTCAAATTGCTGTATTAAATCCCCTCCTCCGCGCCGGTGCACCCCTTTCCTAAAAACTGTCCTCCCAAGGCACGATGAAAATTGCACATTTTACGTGGGAACCAGCGTAATTGAGGCCGGTGTAGCGGATCGTTCCCGGAGTTCTTCTCGCCGTTCGCCCCCCGTGCCTGATTCGTCTTTCCGTATCAATTTGCCGCAGCCCTTTCTTCTCGCGTTATTGCGTTCGCCGCTGCGGAGAGGAATTTCAAAGTGGAAATTTTGCCAAATAAATTACGTATCCTTTTTTTTTTTCTTTCTTCTTTTTCACTGTGAGTCGTGTTTGAAACTCTTCACACGTGTACATTCGTGTTTCGTGCAGGTTGAGATATGTGAGATCTAATAATAAAGGATATATTTAAGAGACGAAAGATATTCCAATTTCCGTTGAAAGGGAAAGTTGAACAGCCTCGAATTGTTTTCTTCGCGGCTGTCTGCTGACAGGTAGGGGTCATCCTTTTTCCGCAGCATTCATCGTGAACGTCAAACGACGTTCAAAAAATGAGAAGAAGAAAGAGGGACGGAGAGAAAGGACGGAAACTTACGTGTCCCCAGGTGTGTTGGCGCTAAAAAGCGTTATGCAAGGTAACTGAAAACGGCAAGCAGAGGGGCCCAACCGGTGTCTTTCACAAAAGAAAAGAGGCGCGACATCCTCGGTGTCGTCTCCCGCCCCCTTCCGAGACGCGTTTTATTTTCGGGCTCGCAAAGGGAAGCATTTTTCCACGCAGTCTGAACACGTAGGCTAGGGTTGGTAGAGGTGTAGGTGTCTATTAAAGCACAAGAGTGACATAATACTCGCCACTTAAAAAGGGTTGCCGTGTGACCAGACAGCGGGAGGGTGTCTGGTGTCTCAAGAGCCCCACTCTACGGTGTACCATGCACATCCCCGTTTCTCTTCCCTTACGCGTTGCGTTAAGACAAATGCGTAACCCTTAAGCGTACCTATACATATGCATAAGGTATCTGCGTATATCAGCGCGTGTGTGAGCGATTCAATACCCTGGACGACACCACCTGGGATCGATCGGCTCGTTGATTTAATCGGGTGCCCTCTGTTAACCGGAAAAACGGTCTGATCATGTTATGCTGGTTTTTAATTTGTTTCTTTAGGGAACAAGCGTAGTTTCCCAGGAAGCTGGTATTGGTAATGGTACTGAAAAAATATCAATTTTGACATAGTTTCGTGAGAAAGAACTGATAAGATTATACGTATGCAAGTTTTAAATGCTTTTTCTGCGAAATTTACATTTTCTGAGTTATGCTATTTGTTAATAGAGATGCCTAGAATATTTTGAAAATTTTAGTATAGATTATTTTAATTAAGGGAGGTACTGTGAATATGTTATTTTTGAATGGTGAAATTTTTGTACTCTAATATTAACGATTGCTTGAGAATCGCAAGAGAAGATTCTACTTTTTAAAATATAAATTAGAATTCTACTTATCTACTTGTCTTTGACACAATTACATCTGTAGTAATGAATGCAAAACGAAATTCAACTTATTGTTACAAAAAATTAAAATTGCAGTTGAGACGAAATTCAACTTAGAAAAACTTGAAACTGCAGTTAAGACAGAATAAAAAGGAAGACATGATCTTGGGTGTCCAAATATGAATTATACAAATGACTTGCTTATCAACTCTTCTTTGACACAATCTACAATAACGAAATTCAACTTAGAAAAAGTTAAGACAGAACAAAAAGGAAACCCAAACTGACAGAAAAAATACATTTCATTACATCTGAACTGTAAGATTGGCATACCTATACATCCCCTAACAAACTACCCGAAAAATGAACACTCCTTGGAGCATCGCGAATCTAAGAAGCAACCATAACATTTCAAGTCGTATTTTGTTTCTCCCGTCCCTCCGCCCTACTCGGTTGAATTACACATTATGCGCGGAATAAAAGTATAAGCACAAGGTTCTCGCGTTTCAGATGCAGAACTTCCGTCGGATCTGCACCTGTAGGATGAAATTTATCCGGCTTCTGGTGCTTCCCCGTCCTCTCGAGACGTTTCATTCCGCGGATGAAAAGCGCCCGCGGATTACCTTTACAAAATACACCGGGATTCTCCGCGTTTCCGCGAAGGCGGCTTGATCCTCTACCCCTCTCGCGGAAAACGTGGAATACAATTTTATGGCTCGCTTTTTGAAGAAAGACCGCCGCCGCCTCCTAACTCCTTTTCCTAGACCGAGAGCCGCGGCGCGACGACGTGAATGCGAAAGAGGAAAGAAGAAAAGCGCGGAGAAGAAGTCGAAGAAAAAGGAGAGGAAGGAAAAGGAAGAAATAGCAGGAGAGAAAGAGATAGAAACAGAACGTCTGCTTCTTTCTGCGACATGTGACCCTCATCCCTCGAACCATAAGCAACCCTACCAGCGTTGGGCGTCAGGCCACCTCGAAGGGTGTAAATGTACCGGCGGATAGATTCACAAATATGTGAGAGAGCAGACGGAAAGGGTGGCCGCGACGAAGGGAGCCAGAAATTCCACAAAATTTAAACCTGCAGACATCCATCACTATATGCGACAGCTTACCCCTTCCATTCACCCCAAGAGACGTGTCAGGCTGTACGGTTTTTCCGTAGCTCGCTAGCCTATGTTTCGCCGACGGATTCGTCAAATGTGATCTGTCATTCGAATTCACCTCGAACGGGAAAAGAGCAGCACAGGATATTGTAGCTGATTATTAAAAAAGCGCGGAGTTCGTCGATCGAAAGGAACGTCGTTTGACGTAAATTCTCGAGTGAAGTACAGTGTAACGAAGGATCGAGGATTTCGAGTTTAACGATTTATCTTGATGGGATGGAAGATGGTGAAAGGAGAAAGTGTGTAAAATGTTTGAAATTTTAAAGAGAATATTTACAAGGTACTCTTTGTACGTTTGCAAGGAAATTTAGGCAAAGTAACCGATTTAATCTCGTACTCGTTGAATTTCTGACTGAAACAAATGCAATTAAACGGACAAATAATTCCTGCGTACTGTACCGACAATTTTTGTCACTTTTTGCACACTGATTTACAAGGAAGCTTAAATAAAATAACTGATTCGTACGTTTCGCGATGTTTAATCTCGTTCTCGTTGAATTTCTGACTGAAACGAGTGCAATTAAGAGGGCTAACAATTCTTCTACACTGTACTGACAATTTTTGACACATTGCTGCGCAGCTTTTCCAACAAACCGAGAGTGATAAACACAATTCAAATATTTCTCTATAAACAGCGTACAAATAAAACACGTATGTCAATTTACTCTAACACTAGAACTACACTTTCCAGAAGTGAATTTTTACGTAAATAAACCGTGATTGGAAAATTCCATTCATATCGATACAAACAGAATCACACGTGTAGAAAATAGATTCGCAAAGTTGCGAACGATAATACTTACCACTATCGAACATTCGCGTTTCTCCCAAAGACACTAATGGATCATTCTGACTCGGTCGGTAGTTCGCTGCGTTAAGCAAACTCCACATTAATCAAAACCTCCGTCGATCTCTGATTACGAATCGCAAAAAAGACCAACTTCTCACCTTAACGCGAACCGCGTTTCGATCACCAAACAACGATTGCTAATTTGCATTCACGCGTGCCCCCCTCCCTTCAATTCCTCCCATAAAGCACACAACGGAGACCGCGGTTTCAATTTCTCCATCACTTTCAAGCGGATAGGAACAACAACCGCAACAACGCGAACAAACAACCCGGTCGATACGCGCGACTGCAACAGCGGCGAATTAAATCTGAAAGCCGTAAATTATAATCCAGTTCTCTCGAACCGTGAACGGCCGTGTTTTTCATCAGGCTCGGATAATCCGCCGGTAAACAATGGAAAATTATAACGAACGTAAAAATATGCACCTTTGTCGAATGGGGCAGCGTGCACAACCTGCATACGCCCAGACTCCTGCGGTCCTCTCTTCGTTCACAGTGAAATATTCAGTATTGTTCACGAGGTGCTCTCGCGAGAAAGCCAGAACAGAGCGGAGAGGAGAGAGAGAGAAGAGAGTAGCACAACAGAGGCCCTCTCGTTGTCGATGTAAATTTTTTAAGCGTCCGCGGCTCGCATGCATCCGTGCATCGCGCATCGGCCAGTTTAATTAGAAGCGAACACCACTATTATTTCCAACGCTCGTCTCTACACAACCAACGGTAAACGTTCAAGCAACAGCACCGCGAAACGTTTAAGTCCCTTCAATGATTTATTTCCTTTTCCAATTTGCGGCCGACAATGGCACACGGTGTGCGTACAGTCCCGCCGACGTCCTTCTTCCTGCCGCTGTTACCCTCGTTGCACGCGTTTTCTGCATCGCGACCGCGGCCCTTTGTATCGCGAGAAATTGCGGCCACGTAACATCGGCGCCGATTCATCGCTGAAGAGAGAGAGAGAGAGGAGGGTACAATGGAGAGAAAAGAAACAACGAGACGCTCTCTCTTTAAAATTGTGGAACTTCCATTGATAAAACTCGGTAGGAGAGTGTATGTGTTGTACCTGTTTACTCTGCTTTTTCTGCGAGGCAAGTTGGTTGGTAATTAAGGGACGATCTTTTTGTCTTAATTTGCGCGTGTGATTATTGAAATTGCGGAGAATGGTAACTGTAACGGATTGTTAAATCTGGTTGTGTCATAAGGTATTCATGTCTGAGTGGTAGAACGGTCGGTACGGACGATTGACGGCTTTCATTCGTGTGATTTTAAGATGCAACGAATGTGCATAAACATTTCTGTTGATGGAAGTCGGAGATTTAATGTAGATAAAAGTGCACCGGGCGGTTTACCAGACGGTATTATTCCAAGTATGAAAACAGTGGTATTATTATTAGTATATTGTTAAGGATACTTAAGTTTAGACCAGGTTTGCGATACGGACGCGACTCTGCTATTTTTCAGATTAAGGTTTGAATACGCGTTTAATGTTTCGTTCGTTAGTTATTCCTTATTGTCAGGAGGTCTCCAAACCTCTCATAAAAGCGGAGAATTTCGAGTTTCTTCGTGCATCTCAATAGCAATTGACGTATCATAAACCCACGTGAGCTGAGGTACATGCGAGCGAGCGAGCGGTACCGTTACCCTGGGTCTTGCCCAGAAGCTCAGGTGACGCGTACCTCACCCAGAACACCTCTTCCCTAAGGGTGAGCGGTTGGCGTCGGGCGTCGACCAAGGCCCTAACTTGATTGGGAGATTTGCAAATCTCACCCCCGTCAAGGGACCCAAATGGACGGATAAAAACCGTATAAAGGGACTGGGGGTGATAGAGAAAAGGACATTGTTGTAAGAACACATTAGTGAAACATAGAATCTGAACTCTGGTACGAACGATTACACGAATTTTGAACCTCAGGACATTGGACTCGCACACATTTAACATTTAAGAACTCAGTTACATTGCATTACTGTTACATAACAAACTGTGTCGCAAATAAAGAGCTGTTTGCTATATCGATAAAGATGACGAATAAACCAGAACAAACTCCGTTCGATTTTTTCTCGTATCTGAAAGATCACCTGCACAAACGAAAAGTCGATCGACATGATTGCGGAGAGTAAGCAAAATGGGAGAATATCGAAGGAAATACACGCAGCAGGAAAATTGTGTCAACTTCTCCGTGGGCGGATTAGTTTCCTTTCATCCTGGAGATGCTTTTAATCGAGAGAAGCACGATGAAAAGGGAAAAAGAAACAGCCAAGAGTTATATACCACTCGGTTAGCCATCGACTGGAAGAATTGCAGTTTTTTCAAAAATTTTTTGACACGTCATCTAGTAAACTAATCTTTCTAACAAAAAACCTCAAGTCGTTTGGCCCAATTTCAAAAATGTTATTCCATTTTATAGGGTGTATGAAGTTGACACGTCATCTAGTAAACTAATCTTTCTAACTTCTCAAAAAACCTCAAGTCGTTTGGCCCAATTTCAAAAATGTTATTCCATTTTATAGGGTGTATGAATACTTTTGTCCTCCACTGTATATTGTACACATATTCTTATCACTGTACCGGCGTGTACACGCGAAACACACGCGCCGGGCCATCGGTGTTCGCAATATTTCGCAAATATTCATAGAATTCTTCTTTTCAACTCGCGGATGGATAGACATTGAAAATATTTACCGAGCGTGCTACAAAAATATGGAATATATTCTTCGTCGTGCGCCGCGTTTGTTTTCGGTGTCCCCCGAGTATTCCGCGGCGCGCTCTCGCGCTTTTCCTCTTTTCGCAAAGCGTGTGTGCACGCGCTCGCGCCCGCCCGACGAGCGAGCGAGCGAGCAAGCGAGCGTAAAAATACACCGTGCGATAGCCTGCGCCGCACGATAACAGTCGCGAATGTTTCCCGACCTCTCATAACCAAACTTTCGGCCCCACCCGCGACTCGGCAATGACAACTAACCCCGGAAAATTCCAAATTTTACAAGTTCCAAAGTAAACGGGACACCTTTCGCCGCTCGAAAGCCACCGTCCCTCGAAAATGTGACTCGCCGACACTTTTTCCCAGCCAACTTTTCAACGCAACCGGACCACGCGAACTGCCGTTCATTTTCTTCACGTACCGGAGGATCACGAACGATAAACTTCTCTCACAGTTAACGGTATTCTCGTTTACGATATTTAACACCGTTTTAGCACCAGGTTCTTGTATACATATCTCTGCGGACACGCGTCGAATTGACGAGTGAACGAAACCGCATATTTTCTTTAAAACGCAGCTTATTTTGTTCAAAAAACAACATATTAAACGCTGTTAACCATTTACAGTCGAGTGGCGACTGAGAAGCGACATTAAATAATCGTCACTTGGTAAATTATTCTCTCTATAAATTTGTTCGCCACGGTGAAATAGAGGATACATTGAATATTTAAATAAAATGGTATACTTCATTTCTACGTTAGTTTGAAAAAATTTCACCTCCGAGCGCAAAGGGTTAACTTATAAATGGGACTATGTGATACTACATATTTGTATCAAATTTATAACAAGCATAAGTGGTAGGAGAGAAATGTGAATGTGTTCCTTGTGAAATTCGAAATGCGTCAAACTCACGCGTTTCGTAAACCTAGTGTTAATATTTAAGTGTTGCAATATATATTGTACTAATTGTTGGGTGAAAAATTTTTCCTGCAACATCAAGCATACCATTTTTCGTACATACACTACCGGCCAAAAGTTTGGAATCACTAAACATTGCAATTTACATAAAAATTTCCCGAAAAAAGTCAGCGACTTTGAGAATTTTTTATCCTTCGAATCAGTTGATATGAGATAAATTGACAAATGTAGAATTGAGATAAACTTAAAATCTATAAAAAAATTGGCAGCAGATTTAATATTGATGAAAAGTGGCAGGTGATTCGAAACTTTTGGCCGGTAGTGTAAATTATTTACTTTCCTTTATTGTTTTTTTTTTTAATATTGTTTCTAAGTAGAAATATTATATACTGTTACAATTTATGTGAAAAATTGTTCCACTCGAGCAACATCACGCACACAATTCCCCATATTTTTCTCTATTTCGATCTTCCCGTAAATCACCGATAAAACAGATTCCGTCGAAATTTGCAAATAAAGCATCGTCACGTAAAACACCTCTGGCAAAGAATTAAAGTAGCAAGTTAATAATCCCTTACTCTCTCATCACGAACGACAAACACGCTTAACAAACGCGTAACGAGCAACAGACAACCCACCTGGAGTGAACAAATATGAAAAACACTTTTTCACGTATTCCCGTATTTCAACCATTGTAATACCATTTCCACGAACGTTTTCCAGAGCATGCTTCACGTTTCTCCGCTCGTAACCAGCCCGGAATTTCGTCACTCGGTGGCAGCTTAACCAACGTGCACTTTAATTACAATGCGATAAAGCGACAAATCCGAGCAGACATCTACGGTAGATAGAGAAAGGTTCGAAAGTGGAGTTCAACACTAACCCGTTTTCCCCAGCGTTTCTCTGTCTCGATCGTTACCGATTCATTTATTTCGAGAGATTATCCGCCGTTTGTGCGTGCCCTTTGGCCTGATCCGATAATACCGGTAATGCACTATGATTGTACGGCCGGTTCGGATAATCGGTGCCGACTGCTCGAAATAAACGTGTAAACCGGTAGATTTCAGCCGGGCCGGTGCGCTCGTCGATGGATTTGAAGGAGGAGGACGAATCGAGCAGGTGGAAGGCGGGGTGAAAAAGAACGAAGGGGAGATCGGTTGGAGAAAATCGAGCGATTCGGTGAAAAACGCCGGCGGTTCACGGAACTTCGCGCGAGACCAGCAATATCGAAGGGCGAGCCAGCAAAGTGGAAATTACGGGAGAATGTGCGAGCACGGCAGAGATCTGACTTATCTGGGAAATTTTTCCGACGGGAACGTCGGTAATTTCGTCGGTGAAAATATTTGGCAACAGAGAGACACGGAGTTGTGCTGGGATAATTACAGAGACAGGAACGACGCTGTTGGATTCGAGGCGAATCGCGGTAATGATCTCCACAGGAACTGCGGAAGCGGGATCAACATCAGCCTCGTCTCTCGAAGGGAACTGCCCAGCGAGAATATCGAGATCGAGAAACCGGTTTGCAGCGTTTCGTTTAAACGGTGCTACGACAAGTGAGTTGTTCGTACTTTGAATTGATTAGACGAGTCAGGGTAAATATTTATGAAAGATGCTTTTTTCATTACAGTGGATTCCGGTTAATTGGGACACATTGGGACCCGGACTAATTTGTCCCAATTAACCGGCTGTCCCAAAAAAGCGAATTTCAACAGGCAAAATCTGAACAACGTAGGAAATGAAGCTAAAAACGATTTATTGAAAAACGTATGTAATAGAAATGTGTGTTTAAGCATGCAAACCGAGCTAACAATAAGTACTAAAATTACATTAATAAGTAATGAAAATCCACGTATTTATATTCCGTTCTTGAGTATCTGTCCCAAATAAACGGCGGTCCCGATTAACCGGAATCCACTGTATTTTTATCGATAACCTGGTGGTTCTTTCTTACGTGTAATTTTCTCAATGGAATATCGAAGGGTTTTTTAGTATTCTTTGGAACAATTCAGAGAGGCAAAGATAATGTGTTACATAAAAGTGGCTTTTTAGTGCACGTAAACGTTTTAACGGAGAAATTCTTATGATCCTGCACTTAATTCTTAACTGTCGCGTAAAACACCATAAACTTGCAGTGGAGATAACTTTGACTCTAAAGAAAATTAAATTACACTGCGTTCTACTTCAACCAGCATTTTATAAAGAAACATCGAATAGTGTATGTGTTCAAAAATTTTGAAACGTTTATTTTATATTAGCGACAGTTCGACGTGGGACAACAAGCGAAGAAAGTTCTTTTCTTCGCACAAAAAGAGATCGAAAAAGACGAACAAAGAAGAAGCAAAGAGGTACTTTGCAAAACATTTAAGAATCTTCCAAGACATCGTGTGTAAAAATTAATTTTAATAAATTTCGTGTCACTGATTCCTAAAAAGAGCCGAAGAAACCGACGTTCCCTCGAATTTCCGCTGCACGTTCGAGAATTGCTGCGGCAACTGCGAGTCGTACATAATGGAAATTCCAAACAACGACTGCACCACGTACAATAACTGGCAAAACAATAATTTCAACACGAGAAACATCTGCTTCGATGACTGTTGCTGTCCCCGCGAGATGAAAGTGTTCTCCTCGAACCTGAGCGTGCGCCCTCAACGATCTTGCGGAGCTTGCGTGGAGAACAGAGACTGCTGCTCCTCGAACGAGCCGAAAATCGAGTTCTACGATCGGCAAGGATTGAGCAAGCACTGTTTGCAACGCGTTCATTTCGCGAGGAAGAACAACTGCGCCGAAAAGAAGCATTCCTCTTGCTCGTTCTGCTCGAGAAAGTGCACGCCGTCGAAGGCGAGTTTGTTCGTAGAGATCGGCGAGAGCGTGGCCGATGTCTGCAACCTGACTTCCGGCCGAGTGTTCCGGCGCGACGATTCGATGGAATCCGGGAAGGACGATTGTGGACGGAAAGAGTATTGCTCGTTGAAGAGGAACAAATCGGACTTGTCGAAGAGACGTGGAAAGAAGAAGCAGAACGACGCTGCAAAGTGCAATCCAAGTTGCAAGGGTCGACCAGCGCGTAGCAATTCGGATAGAATCGCGTTCGTGGAAATGAGTACAGATGATGGAGCAGTTGAGCAAGCGATGCAGGAAGCTTTTTGCAATGAGGTACCAAGGAGATCGAGCGTGTGTTTCCAGGAAGTGCACGATTGCAGGTAAATCACGTCGTTAGTGTAACATTTTACTGCGGAGTCGAGGAAAAAATTGAGAGACCGAGAGAGAATCGAATTTGCTACTTGCGTCGAGTTTTACAGTTTAGATCAATATTTCTAGCGATCCTTTAAATTTGATCAAAAAAATTCAAGCGTCTTCTAATTCCACAATTTTTTCTTATTTTTTTTGGTATAGTCATCGCTATAGAATTTCCTTGGATTTTCGTTTAAATATTTCTCACTTTCGGCATGGGCTTACGGGATGACCTAATAGAACTTTATGCTCATAGCCAAGGCGCCCTTTTTATTTGCTCCTTTTGATAAGTATGGAAGCTCTGATTACACATTATTTAGAAAACTTTTCTTATCAAATAAAGATTCAAATTTCACATAACTTTCCATTTAGGCTACGTCGGTCACTAATGGTCCACGTTATTGCATTTATTATACACATTTTTTTGCAATAACAGTATGCCACCCAGCAAATTGAAAATGTATAGGTCATTTATGACCCACATTTAATGACAACGACCCGCGTGACACTCGACGTATCAATCTTTGAAACGACAACAAACTTACAAGCACACAGAGTGCCTTCAGAAATTTCCACAAATGCCTTACAGACCCCAAACGGAAAGCGGCATGTACCTCGATGCAGAAACAACAGATTCCAAACAACAGTGCAACGCAGGCGAGCGTTCATTACTGGGCGACATGCGCAAAGGAAAGTTATGGACACAGCTACAGGACACGTATAAAAATCTCGTGAAAGCTGCGACGACGAGTATCTGTCAGCTAGTGAAACAATCTTCGAGGTTCAAGCGGTCGAAGAAGAGCGCGAAGGATTGTCTAACGTGTGCAACATCGACGAAAGAATGCGAGAAAAGTCTGTGCTCGGATCAGTGCAATCAGTCAGAAGCGTACGAGTGCTTGTACGAGGGGACTTGTTGGAAGGAAATAATGGCTCAAGAATCGAACAATTGCGATATGCATTGCTGCAGAAACGTCGCTGGATTGCCCGACTGTCAAAAACCCATCTGCCAAAGTAAGCTTCTAGGTGGAAATGCCTTCTCACACCCTCACACTGCATGTACAAAAAAGAAAGACTTTGTTCTAAGTTTATCACTTTCTTCTTTCAATATGTTCACGGTTAAATAATTCACGTATCAATTATTTCTTACTGTTCGATGCTTCTCGTTGACGACACACCTGGTAGTTTCCTATTTTTCAATTTTTTTTAGGGTACACGTAGAAAGGAATTTGTAACCGCTCGTTGCAGTTCCAAGAGCTGGAAGAAGTCGGACACGAATCGCCCAGGGATGCAGTGTGGGGGTTAAATTAGCGTCTAACACGGTGAAATAATGACAATATACCTGATATTATTCTGTAACCATGGAAATAAATAAATAGTCCTCTTTGAATCGTTCAGTATCGTCCAATCTTCAACGATAGCGTGATATCGATCCATATTTATACACCCTAGAGCCCTAATTTCCCATAAAGTTCAAGATCTTCTCTTCTAGATGATCATTGGAGACACATTCGTGAACCTCAAGAGCAATCTCGAGCGCAAAGAGATTGTGACCCTCGCAATAATCTTCGTGGGAACGCGTATCCTTCTAACGAAGGACCCCTTGAACAGCCACAGTGTCCTAGACGCAAACTTGCTCGCAAGAGGGGCGGCGGTGACTCCTCTAATCAAAAGAGGAGATACTCGAACCCGAGTAGACGCGCAAATCAAAATAACGCAGAACAATCGAGCGGCTCGAGTAATCCGAACCCGAAGAATCAAATGATTAAACAACTATTGTCACCGAACGAACAGCAAACGGAACGCGCCACTATGCACATAGACGTGACAGTTCAAGCAAGTGCCATTCGAGCTGTCGTTGATCCTTCGAATTCTCCTTTCGTCACGGAGAGCTTATCGTATCAGAAGAGGATAAAGACCATAAAACGACTGGAAACGTATACCGACGCAATTGCAGACACTTCGAACAACGAAAGGGAGCGTTTTAGAGCGAAAGAATCAGGTCCGGTCATTCAGGAATTCGACTCCTCGATGCAGCCTCTTCCTGCTTACAAGGAAGAAACGAAGTCGCCGAAAAGACAGCCTAGTCTAGGAACTAAACGAACTGTTACACCGAGTTCTACACCTTCGAGGTACGGAAGTTCGAGTCCAGGATCACCGGGATCTAGAAGCCCGAAATCGGACGCTGCTAAATCAGTATCGTCGACACCGAGAAGGGAGAGTTTGCAGAAAGTTAAATCTACGGTGAAGCAGGATAAAACGAATGGAAAATCAACGATGCCTAGTAAAGAAGTTCAATGCACGATTATCTCGAAACAACAAGTGATATGTGTGTCCACGGTTACCAAGGATGTGTCCAGTCAAGTGGAGGAATTGTGCTCGTGTGAACCGAAGAACGGAGCAGTTGCTGAAGCGAAGGATGAAAGCAGTGAATATACACTTGCACAACCTACTGTAGAAGAACCTGTCGAGCAATCTATGGAACAGCCTGTAGAGAAGACTGCACCTGAGACATCTGGAGTAGTAATAACTCCTGTTGACGAAAGTAAACTAGAACAGACGCCTGAAGAGAAAGACGTTACCGAAGAACCAGTGACGATAGATTTAACCGAAACTAAGGAAGGCGAACCTGTCGAAGAATCTACCGAAAAAGACGCTACAAAAGAAACAGCTCCTCTTTTTAAAGAAATTACACCTCTAACGCCAGCAGCAGAAACGCCTAGCAAGGCAATGACGTCTGTAACGGATCAGAAAATGGAGGATCCCATTGCTCCGTTCGAATTCTCCAGAGAGTTCAACGGGAAGCGTACGTACGTGAGCGTACAGATGCAGACGTCGAATACAATTTTGACGCAGATCCTGTCTGAGTTCGAAGTGGGGAACAAAAAACGACAGGTGTTGATGAGCATCCGACTGGAGTCGAACCTGGACGAGCAACAGGCATCGGGATCGGTCGACGACGAGGTACTTACTGTGCGGTGCTCGAGAGTTTGCCCTCGGGGCAGCACAGGGGCAACGAAGGGCATTTTTGCCCGCACCGTCCGAATCTTCTGCCACGCGGTGCTATATGATCCGATTCGTCGATAATATCGCGCTCGGTCAATAATGATACACCGACCCTCCTACGCTCTGCCACCAGAGGGACGGGCTAACCACAAGTTCTCGCTAGTCCTCATAAAGGCTCCAATTTGTATATATATAACTT
The DNA here is from genome assembly GCF_001263275.1 of Habropoda laboriosa. Taxonomy (NCBI): domain Eukaryota; kingdom Metazoa; phylum Arthropoda; class Insecta; order Hymenoptera; family Apidae; genus Habropoda; species Habropoda laboriosa. The sequence continues at coordinate 306,581 of NW_017100599.1, forward strand.
CTGACTTGAGTCCTTCGAGTCCCTCCCGCGTCTAAGGCACGGGCCTCCTGGAAAGTCTTACTGATGAGTCCACTAGGAGGCCCAGGACGTAACACCCTCGACCTTTACTTTTCCGCCTATTTTCACTATCTTTCCTACAACCTTTCAATGACAATACACGTGCCTTATTTCTATGATTGTGTTAAAGAAGAAATAGCCTTGTGAGCATAGGGCCCAATCAGACCCCGCAATCCTTCCAGGGGAGAATTCCTGAGCTCTGCACTGTACTATGCGTTGCTGAGAAGATGACGAATGTGACGACACAGAGACAAGAGAAATTAAAACCCACTCGATTCACCTTCGATGTTCACCTGGTGGATTAATAGATACGACAGTTTCGGCCATCGATAAAAATTCGTGTGATCCGACTTTCGAGTCCGTCTTTCCTTCCGTTCGTCATCTTCTCGGCAACACGCTGATAGCAGCTGATAGATTGGCGTCTTGCTTCTGTCGTGACCAATCAACGGCGGACGAGTTCCGCTGAATATTCATTGGACGTGGTTTACACCGGAGGCAGGAGTGGAAATTAATGGTCAGGCTGAACGGAACGATGAAATTGAATATTCTGTACAGGAGACATCGACGAGCAAACAGCCTCCGAAGCGTGACGACTCGCTGGACGATAAACAGAAACGAATGAAACGGGTTGGTAACGGCAGAGCGGCTCATCCTAGAGTGAGAAACGTCAGGGGTGCGAACGGATCGAGGATGGACGCGCCTGGTGGCGGCGGGAACTTTCAAAGGCAGGAAAGAACTCGTCCGAGGAGGACTGGAGACTCTTCTAGAAGTTCTAGTAACAGTACTACTCCCAGAAAGTATTTGTACAAGTGAAAATGTGGTGATAGGTGAAATGTGATTCGTAATTTAGACGAAGAATTTGTGTTTCTCAGGGACGAGTTACGATAAATGCAGCGGACCCTGCGGAAGAAAGAAACCTTCGCCCTATCTGTGATTTTGAGGAGTATTGTTCGAAGGTAGGATGTTAAATTAATTTAGAATAGTAGAAAATCATTTGTAATTTATTTTTTTGTTCAGTTTGTAAATATTTGGATAGGAAGTATGAAGTAGTTTATCGAATACTCGAACTGTGTTTAGAAAATCTAAGAGATACTCAGAGGTATCGTGGTAATAAATTCCTATGTTCGTTACGCAAATGAAAGAGTGAACATATTCAAGTTCATTATGCATAAGTGACACAATTTTCCGTAACCTCGAAACTTCGAGCATACAGTGTACAATCTTAAATCGAAAGTGTAATTACCAACGTTTGGTATTGATAAATCTCGTCAAAATGTACCAAGCAACTTACTGAAGATCGAACTTCATTTCGATTAAACTATGACGAAAAACTACTATTTCATACAGTATTTAACTGTGAGATAAAGAATGGTTACTTAAATTAAATATCGACTGACACCACAGGATCAAAGATGCTCCGTAAGGTTTTGCACACATTGAACATACAGAATTTATGAAAGCCTTCAAATTATGCAACATTGTTCACACATGAAGTAGCTTGATAACACTTCTCACACACAGTCGCAATGCCTGCGAACACAGCTTCAAGCTCGAAAAACACGCGCATTGAGTACGACATCGACGAAGTCTCGAGCGAAAAAGTCTTAAAAGCGTCCAACAACGTTCAAGGTACGCCCTTAATAAAATCAGAAGCTGAATACAGTCAAAGTACGCAAAAAACCAGAGACGCTGGAACCGAATTAGACTTGGAAACTGACGATGTAAACGTGACCACGGAGATCTATTCGCAGACAGACCTGCCTTTGTCCTTGCAACCGAGCGAACAAACGCCACCGAAACCCGGAACGATCGTTCCGGAGTACCATGACGGAATGTGCATGATTCTTCGAGCGTACAGATGTAAATGCGTGAATACAATAGAATCCTACGACCCTCTGAATCCGTTAAAATGCATTTTTCCCTCGATCGAGATCCAAGAAGATTTCAGTCACTCGAGAAAGAACCTCGATGCCGAAAACGTCCACGCGTTTCGTCTAACAACATTTCCATACGCGCCGGAAGAAATTTCTCAAATAAATCCACGTGACATACTATGCCACAAATCGTGTCCGAATTTGATCATAACTCAAGCCTCGCAAACTGACGACTCGCTGACCGTATGCAGGAGACCGGAGGATCAAGGTGATAGCGCCGAAATATCAGCGTCGATCGAGGTTCCGGCGAAACACACGCGAGATGGAAGAATATCCAGCGAATTGGACAGCTTGACGACGATAGAAGAAGCGAACGAAGAGTCGGAAGGCTACGAAACCGTGGAAGAACTATCAGAGACGGAGGACGACGAGACAGAGAAGCACAACGAACAATCTCTAACAACTTCACAGATGAACTCGAATCAATCTATTTCCGAGGAGAGTGCAGAAGAATTACCAGCGAACGTCCGCAAAACTCACGATATAGCCACTGGAGATTCAGATTTGTTTTACAGCGACGCAGAATCTAAACGAAAATCGCGTAGATCGTCTACGAGCATCTTCGAAATGGGAACAATGCTAACGAGCCATTCGACTACCTGGCTAGACAGGCCGAAAAGGCGAGGAAATTGCAGGTTGGTTTCTGCTCGAGCGAGCGAAACTTGCTGCTGCGACTCGAGATTGAACGACAATACAGATCACAGCAGGAGATTAGCTCAGCCGTTGATGAATCATTGCACGGTGCAGTGTGAGATAATCAGAGGTAACGGAAGATCGTGTTACTCGGTCGATGATCGACGAACGTCTTCCGAATCGTTGGAATATTGCCCGAGTCGTTGCTTCGTTCCTGGAACACGTTGCAGCAGCGTGGAATCGAACAGCTGGAGGGAACCGAACGAATTTTGGCCGACAGCGGACTATCGGACTAGGAGGAACAGTCGAGACTTCGGCTCGTATCGAGAGCCGTTTATACGCAATCAGCTCTGCAGGATAAATAATAGCCAGGGGTGCTCGATGACTGGAGGAGCGCTCGAGAATTGCGCGCAGAACCGTTCGAATCGTAACAATGCGTGCAATCGATATTACTTAAACTTGAACAAAGCCTACAATGCGATTGGAAGATACTGCTTGTGCAACAATGGATATAATATTCGGAACGCGAATGCGTACTGGTGCGCCGCCGGAAGTCAGGCCGTCTATCATTCGCCGAATCGTTGTCATTACTCTTTCAACGCTTGGTACTGAGAAATCATTCGTTTCGATCTGGAATCTGTGACAGTTTCTCAACCTTCCAAATTGCTCTTGTTCGTGACAACGTTGCGAAAGATAATAAAGAAACGTGATGTTGACGAAGACTTTATGCTCGTCGAGTCTGCTCTTCGAGTGAAAGGTAAATTGTAACTTTTTCTATTCTGTGCTAGCCTTTGTAGGTACACTTTTGAAAAAACAGAACACAGTGTAGGCTGTTAACCAAATGTATCATATTTTAGAATATCCGCGGTGGCTAAGATGGCTATAACGAAAGTGCCCTCTCCCGCGTCCTATCCTGCGTTGCTCCGAAAAACCGTAGGAGCCTCCTAGTCCGACTGTCCTGGAAGAGGGCTTAGTTTATGGCACCCTCGGGTATCCGAGCGCTTTCTCTTCCGGTGACCCTGGGTAAGTCCAGGCCACCACTTTGCCGCTTAAATCTCGCATTCCTTACACCTTTTTCAATTTTTTTATACAAATAAGGAGTCCTTGCCTATCCACTACTCACGGTACATTTTCCACAACGTTGTTAGGAACGAATTATAACACCGCAGAATTTACCCGTTCCTCGTTCACGTTATAAAATTCTCGGCATAGGAAAGGTAACTTAAAAATACGGAATTAAAATGTTTTTCTTTCGAAGTTTCGTGGGAACGCGTGTAAACCGTGCACCTTGACGTTGAACAGCAATTTAAACAAAAAAGAAATTCCTTTGGTAATTACACGCCGCTCTAACGTAAATCATAATTAAAGAGGGGCAGAAGAATACGTTAACATACTGGATGAATTTCAGCAACGATAAAAATGATTTACAAAAGCCCGTGAATTCCCAACGGTGGAATAATTTTCGGAATCGCGGATAGAGAATAGAGAAGCTAAGCCGTGTCTTCTACGCGGCGAGGTTGAAAAGTTTCGGCTAAACAAATTTCTTCCCGCAGGGGATGTCGCGGCATCATAAGTGGCCCGGTGGTCAAGCAACTATGAGAGGGGAAAAGGAAAGAACGTGGAAGTCTGTTGGAAAGTTGGTGGACAGCGAACGTAGGAGAAAACTCGGGCAGGAACATCCGCTTGAAGCTAAAACCTGCGTACGACGTGTAATTACTGTCGGGTGGCTCGTTGTCATGTCGCCGAGTGTAATAAAAATTCTAGGGAAATACAATTATCGTGTCCCGCATTACCAGCCTTAACAAGGCATTTTAAACGGTACCGCTGCATATGCGTGAAATTTAGAAAATTGCCATGGAGACAAAGAGGAAACGGTGCCTTTTTTCTTACCTTTTTAAAAGCTGCGCAATTATACCGGCCGAACTCGCGGGCAACGTGAAGTCTAATTTACATCTGTTCGTGCAAATATCGTTTGATTAATCTATTCTTCGTTAAATTTTATAATATAGATATCGAGAAAAGGTGAAAATAATATTCTTGTATTTTTGTATACTTTGCGTTACAATTTTCTTACGTTTTGTGCTAAAGCTGGAGTAATAACAAGGAATGTAAGAATATGCTTTTTGTTTTGGAAAGAATGGACACTGAAATTCTCTCGCAGACACTTGATGGGAGAATTGAATACACCATGGGAGGTATATTTCATGAGCTGGTACACGTAAGGCCGGTACGAGGACGACGAATTTGAGCAAAGTTGCCAGCTGCGCTCGTAAAATATAAAACACTCGGATATTTCGCGACAACGGGTCTTAAGAGAACATTCCGGTACCGTAAATGGCTTTCGCGGTCAGCTATCCTCGGGACGAAAACTTCTACGAAGTTTACCGCGAGCTTCTTCTGTCTTGCAGTTACCGGAAACTCGACTAGACCACCTCAACTCGACCAAAAACCGTGCAAGATGCACCACTGGAGAGATACATACCGTTTTCCTCGCGATGTACCGTAATTTTTTTCCCCCCGGCAAAAACTTCCCACTTTTACCCTGTACATTTCTACGAAAAAAGGAGGGGGAGAGACGAAGAAGAAGGGAAGAACGAAACACGACAGAACCGTGTAGTCACGATTGATGTGAACAATGGTTGGACCCAAGCGGTGGTCCCGCGTATCCGGAGATATGAAGGGAAGAGGGAAAAATGTCACGAAGTTCGTATAAAACGGTGGCTTTCAGGGAAAACTGGAGAACTGTTGAGGGGTACCGCGGGCTAAAATCTGGACGGTGTGCTGTTCAAGAATATTTCGTGGCCGACGAAACATCGTGGGGACGAGCGAGCTTAAGGGAAGATCCTGGTACCTTAAGTGGCTTTAATGGTCAGTGTCCATTGAGACGAAAATTTCGAGGGAAGTTTGTCCCGAAGTTCGCCAGAAGCTAGCGTACAAGACACACGGGCCCACCCCTCCTGCTCAACGCCTGAGTGCCAAGTATCACTTAGGACACGTGAGTAATCCTGAAGAACATGTTTCCACGGCGCGGCGTCGTCAACAGTGGCGGAATACTCTCTGGCAGCGCGGAGTTAAAAGCAGCGTCCGGTGCTACGGAACCACAGAGACGCGATGTGATTTGCAAAGTTCGGAGTAGAAACTAGCAGTCGTTTGAGGAGAGACGACAGCTGCAGGCACGTGCAGGTTGTCCGTGGAAGATTTTAGAATTCGGGAGGTGGAGGTTAATTGTTGGATCTTTCTGGACCGTTTTTTGCCATTTTTGGAAAGGTTCAATTTCTAGGTGAAGTCTATCTACTGAATAATGAACGCTGTAGGATAAAATTATCGGTTGTAGTTTATTCGTTTGAATAATAAGGTACGGATAAATAAATTTCAGTAACGAAGTTGAAACGTCCAATTTCGTTAACTTAATTCCATGACAAACTAACGAGGAATTGTCTGGCTTGAATTCGATATCTGGAAAAATGTGGGGCGATTCTAAAAGAGAAAATACGACGAAAATGAGTAATAAAATAATCGCGTTCGAGGCTTCGTTCTTCAGTTATTAATAATTAAAAATTGCGCCTGCAGCAGGCAATTTTCGTGCGCCGCTGTAGACCAGGTAGCCACGCGACGGGGAGATCAGTGCTGTAGCAAGCAAAGAGAATAAACACGCTTGCCTGGTAATAGAAATTATCACAAGCGCTGACACAATTTTGCAAACATTTTACGATGAAAATTCACCTCGAATGGTAGAACGAAATTAAATTTGCCTACTCGTGAAAATCCACGAGCCCATGTAGAAACCCTTCTAATGGAAATTTCGAGTAGAAAGGGTGAATGCGTTTTCGTGTAAAAAATCTTCTCACAGATATCAAACACGCACGTTCACTCGTTACAGTAATTCTATCCACGTGTAACCAGAAAAAATACACAAACACTACTTCAGTCTTTAAAAAATAAGCGCCACATAGCTAACGACGAAGTAAACGACCCCAAACAAAGTTAAATCGATGAAATCAGAATAAACTAAACCAAGCTGAGACAACGCTAGAAATTCGATTGAATTAAAAGTCACCGAATACAACGGGTACGTTTTAGCCAGAATTTCAAACACAATCACTTAGTTCAATATTTAATATCACAACGAGATCAAACTAATTCCCCTGTTTAATTAGTATCGATGTGAAGCGAATGTGCGGCTCGAAAATGTTTCAATATTTCACCAACGCTGTGAATAATCTAACCTAAATCGACAAAAGTGACTTGTGAAATCGGTTCGATCATGAAAATCTCCAGTTGTTTAAACAATACGCCGTATCGACCGCGTAAGGTGTTAGGCGTCTCGAGGCTCTCCTTCCTGGAGTTCCTGCGTTTTCAGAATCCCGAACTGAACGAAGATCAAATATTGTCGAAGATGAAAGAGCAAGGGAAGGATCCGGTGGAAATTCTTACCGAGCATCAACGGCAGATTGCTTGCGAGCAAAATCTGGCAGCGGTTCTCCGGAAGCTCGACATCAGTTTTCGTATCACGAAAAGGTAGCGTGAAGAGTTATTACGTAATAAACTTTAATGCTCGAAGGAACAGCTGCGCTGTGTACAACAAACATAAAAAGGAAAATAGGATGAAACGTACTTGGAGAATGTTCACGTTTCTTCTTCGCTCTTTTCTTCATTCCCCCTCTCACTCTCTCTCTCTCTCTCTCTCTCTCTCTCTCTCTCTCTTTTGTGCTTTCAACAATTAACACGTGGTTGACTACATTGTTATTTACAGTGAACAATATTTCCTTTCCTGCGTTTAATTTGTGAATGCTTTGTTTTACGGTGGGAGCAAAAAGGGTTTCGTTCATTTTATTTTCGGGGTTCTTCTTGTTAACTCTGAAAATCTGGTTTAGTGCGATTTACAATGTTGGCAATATAGTAAAGTACTGTAAGTAATGTTTTATAAAAATAAATTCTAAAAAGTTCCATTGGAAGTGTTGTTTTTTCTAAATTTTAGTAAAAATAGTTTCAGTGTTTATTACAGAAATTCTGAAAAATTAACAATATTTTAACGTGATATAAGTAATTGGTTACAAAAATAAATTCCAGAAAGTGTCCTTTTTTCAAATTTTAGCAAAAATACTTTCAGTGTGTATTATAACTTTTTGCAACTTAGAGAAATTCCAAAATTTCCACCATTACAAGTGTCCTTTTCCTAAATTTCAGCAAAACTACTTTCAGTATTTATTTCAACTTACAAAAATTCCCAAATTTCCCCCATTACAAGTGTCCTTTTCCTAAATTTCAGCAAAAATACATTCCACTAAATTCACCGAACAACCAAATAAACAAGTATTTTAACCATTTTAACATTACAGAATGGGAGACGCGTCGAAATGCGTGAATTGGGCCGATCTGGTGGTCCCAATTGGCGGCGATGGCACATTTCTACTAGCCTCGAATCTAATTAAGGACAACCGGAAGCCGGTGTTCGGCATCAACCCGAACGTCTCCGGCAGGGGCAACATTTTTGCACTTCCGTCGAAGTACGCGGTGGATATCGAGAGTATATTTGAAAAACTCTATACAGGAAAATACACGTTATTGATGCGGAGTCGCATACGAACGATAATGAATGGGGAGGGACTTTATGGACGACCTTTTCACATACACGAGAAGAGCCGTACACGAGGAGAGAGGAGAGACGAGTGGGTGCATTATAGAAAAGTTATCCTCTCTGATCTAAGCTTGTTCTACCCTACCGGAAATCAATATGTGCATTTTTATTCGCAGCCTGATA
>NW_017100599.1:315043-316410 GCF_001263275.1 Habropoda laboriosa
TGTCTCCCTCGATTTTCTTCCTTTCTTTTTTCACATTTACTTTCATTCGCAAGATGTGCTTTAATCTCGTCACATTCGTGAACCTACACTTCGTACATTATGTGTGCACGATGTTCTAAGTACTTACACAATCACTTTCTCTCTTATGGTGTTTAATTAAAAATATTTTATGAGACAAGTGTAAATTCAATATGTTTAAATTTACACCCTACAGATTTCAAGTACGAAGCTTCACTATAATGTTAACTTTCAGAGAATTTATTTTCAGTACGTACAAATGTTCACAGAAATTAGGATTGTTATTCGGTACATTTTAATGAACCACATTTGCAAGGGAAATTCGGTAACCCAAAATTTCAAAAAAATTTGAAATGTGGTTCGAGTGACGCTAATGGGAAAACCATACTTTATTTCCACAGTGTGAGACCTCGTAGGGATGAAAATTAAGGGTGCAAATTCCTAAGAAAATATTTTTCGAAAATTCTTCACCGCAATCTAGGACATCAAAAACCACGCAAATTTGAATTCACCTCTTTTCCCCTTATCCTGTACAGTTTCATAAATACAAAAGCTCGTAGTATTTCCGAGAGAGAGAGAGCTTTCACTCCTACAACTCTTTCATCGTTAAAAAAAAAATGGTTTCGTTGTAAGTGACACTTGATCCACATTTTCAGCAAAGTTTCAAGTTTCCCAAATTGTCCCTACCTCGTGAATCGTATAGTTGGGGCCACGATATAGCGAGGTCGTAAATTAAACTCTCAAGAATCGGCATCGATTGATGTTGCGGCACTCAAGGCCGTGTGTTGCAGTCTGTTTGAGGGTTCCAACAATAAACGAATGGTAGCATATGATTTGGTACTTCAAGTAGAAAATGGTATTTCATTTACAAATGGAAAATATGTTAATATTAAAGCTACACAATCCTTTTGCATTTTCTATCTGCATCTTGTAACCGTACTTCCAAATGCGGCTTTTCCCAGAAGAAAAAAACCCTAAATTGTCCTAGCTGAACTCAATTTTCAGTAAATATATTAGAATCAGTTTGACTTTCGCTGGATAGAAGAATTCTTTGTACGGTCCTGACCATGGTTTCAAGTACTTATCTGCTCGTATCTCTGTCAATTTTCGGGTCCCGGCAGCTAAAACATGTTTACTTTGGCGTCTGACCGATTTTACGACCTCGCTATATCGTGGCCCCGACTATATGTATAATTCACCACGGCGGAAAAATAGGTAAAATACCTCGTCTGTTCACAATTCCTCCGTTACTCTTCGGGTAAATACACAGCGCCTCGTGAGAAACGGCGGCAAATTTATTTACTTATTTTCATAAATTCGTTACTTCCGCCTATAATTCGAGGCTCTGT
>NW_017100599.1:316545-348397 GCF_001263275.1 Habropoda laboriosa
ACGCTGTTCCGGCGGTTCCACCTTTTCGGCCACGAAATTACCGTTTCGCAAAAATGATAAAACGTCGAGAAAACGAGGTGTATCTCTGCCTTGCGTAGCGGACTCAGTTAACAGAGTTCTTTCCGCGGGCAATCTATTCTCTTAAGTTTTAAGTAAGCCGTACGATATCGCCGATTCCGCGTTTTCATAAAGGCCGTAATGCGTCTTCATTTCGCTGGCTGGTCCTCTCCGTTGGAGCAGTTCCGAGTTATAGCCCGGTGCACGCCGCAACTTCGGCAGTTATAAACTTGTAAATTACAATAACCGTGCAGTTACGACTTGTGCAAAGAAGTCGCAACTTCTTAATTGTCTATAATGGTTATTTCACGGGAAATAAAAACGGAAGAGGAAAATTACGTTTATATTTGTACGAATTAATCGTATCTTTGTGTTAGGTATCGATTGCGTCTGGACACCTAACGAACTGCCCGCTGGAGTTTATTTAACGTGACATACAGACGAAGTTTTGTTAATTATTTCATTGGTACGAGTGATTTGCTTATCGATATCGACAGGACTTCCCCGTTTATAATATAACGTGTGATATTGATGTAATTTCGGTAATGTAATTTCAGCAGCGAATGCAGTCTCGTTATTCTAATTATATCGAGAGTTCGTCATTAACGTCATTCTTCGTTATTCTTCGTTAAAGCCGTTTCTTTTTCCCCGTTCTTCGTTGATACTCTTCAAACTGAATAAACTTACCTCTCGAACCACCACGCACACTTATTCTTCTCCCTCGAGCAGCTTTCCTCCGCGAACTTCTCTTATCTCGAGGTAAACGTGAAAAGAGAGAGCGGGAAAATAAGAACACCTTAGCGAACGTTGATCAATCCCATTAACAGTATTAATTAAAGCCAGTTGAATTCGCAGAACTCTCGTACGATCGACGCAAAGGAAAATAGCAGACTCCCTCCAACCTCGACAGAGAATTTTGCCTTGGTTGGCGTTGAACGAAGTTAGTTGAACATTTTCCGTAAGCTTAGCTTAAGATTTCTACTAGGTGTATACTAAAACGCGGCGATAAACATTGTTCGCGGGAAATTCAGGTATTTATGGGAGAATTTTTGGCAGCAAGGCCGATATCGTTTCACGTGCAGGTCGAAGAACAGGAAACATTCTTCATTCGTTGCACGGGTATATGCGTTTGCACAGGCTCTGGATCACGATCGTGGTACAAATCTATGAACAGTCAATCCGGCGAAACTGTTCGAAGCATCGTCGAGATAGCCACAGGGAAGAAATTAAGCCCGGAGGAAACCAACGAATTACTCTACAAATACCATCGAGCTCTTCTCTACCCGCCAGGTAACTAGATCGCGGACCGTTATTAACTATAATCGAAAAGGCAGAAGGTAGGGTAAAAATCCCGCCGACTGGATCAATCGAGAATTCTGCGAGGTAATTGGAACGACGGCTAAAACGAACGAATCGAAATTGAAGAATGAAGAAGTTTAAGCTTCTTCTTCTTCTTTCTTTATTTGTTTTTGTCGGTTCGAGAATAAGTGATCGAGTCTAATGGAAGTGTCTTTTTGTACTTTTTGGATGCTTGGTAGAAGGGTTGCAAATGACGTACGCGATCCGAGAGATGTACCATACAACGCGTTGCACCAAGTACAAGTGTTGCCCTGACAGACAAAGGTGCTTCAAGCTTACTGTGAAATCCCGCGGATTCGACGCTGGTTTGGTAATAGACGGAAGCATTTCTTTACCCTTTAACGACGGCACTACTGCCTCCTTTGAAATCAAGCCGGAGTATTCTTTGAGAAATATCGTTCTGTCTTAATTATGTAAATGCGGTGTAATTGGAATTGCATCGTGAAATAAAGTTCTCAACAAAAGTGTCAAAGTTTTCAAATTTAGTCACTTTTGTAAAAATATAGATATTTGAATTTATAGGTATGAAAATTCACCTTAAAAGTAAAAAAAAAGAATTGAAAAAGTTTGATATATCTATTCTCTGCCATTCTTCCAAATCTTTCCTCTACCTTTTTTATGCAACACTTTCTTTTCACATATACCACAATTTTGCAACATTCACGCACCATTAGACCGTTAATCGAAGCAGAATTTTTTTCTAAGAAGGAAAGGAAGGAAAAGAGCTTTTTCTTCTGCGATCTTCCGATTCCGGGGTTAATGCACCTCGATTCCTTATTTATCTGCAAAGGCGGAGACACGGGGCACGGTAAGAAATAATTGTTCGCATTTGTTGCGAAAATGAAGGTAGTTTGGCTGTGAGAGATAGGGAGGGCCGGTTATTCCGCTGGTAAAGGGCAACCTGCTTTCTTTCTAAGAACAACGCAGGAGGGTGAAATACCTTTCCAGCTCCGTTTTCCGTTTCCTTGCAAGGAAAGCAGCCACGTCCAGACTTCCATTAACCCCGTAATTTCGGTTTCGGTCGAACCGCAGACACCCCGCGACCTTCGAGATCAGGTGTTCATACTAGCTCCTTGTGTACGAATAAACATGCCCAGGTACTCACACAGTCCAGAGCATGGTTTACTAGCTACATTGGTCAGATCCATGTTCTACGGTTAAGGTTCCTAGGCTAGAATAATGGTGCCCTACTGTGATTAGTTCTCCTTGTAACTCCCATTTCTCTTGGGTAAATTTTTAATTAATCCCTTGTCTTGCAATAACTGGTCAGACTCTCTTGACACAGATTTTGGTCAAGATGCGACAAACACAATTATGTTAGAACAAAGATCCTAGCATAAGAGGTTTCGCAATTAACGAATAACTCCTCCATTTTGATACATTTGTACCTTTTAAAAATTTGAGAAGGAAGCTGAAAGTGAAATTTGTATCTTCTGAAAAAATTGGAACTTTTCATTCAGTGGTCATCTATGAAAAAATTCCCAAACTTTTGCTTTTTTTTTTTTTGAGACGCCTCAGGGTGGTGCACCCCTTAATTCTAAATTTCGTTTTAATTTATAACTTTAAGGTTCGCAAAATGTAATTAATTTTTCTTACCTAATGCGGTACCAAAAGTGTAAATAACCGACGCCTGCTTGCTCAGGCAGCGAAAATAATCATAAATGAAGAGAATGAAGATAGTCTGAAAAATTAAAATTCCAAGAAAAGGTAGGAAAACGTAAAAGATACAAATAAATAGTAGAAAATGTATAACAAGAATACGTAAAAAGTATAAGTGCAAAGTGTACACCTTTCAAAAGTTCATTTCTTAAGCCACCAGCTATTTAAATAGAAAATTCTTGTTCTTCTTCTAATTACATTTTGTTCGCGTTAAATCTTCCCTCTGTTTGCCTGAAAGATTGCTTCGCTTCACCAAGGATATTAAATTAGGGATAATTAGGAAGAACAAAGACAATGTTTGTCAACTGAAGATACACCGTGTGTGCGTATGTGTGTATACGCGCACGCGTGTCTTCTTCAGGTAAGTGCACTGTTTTCGTACTCCTTCCGGAGGGCAAATTGTGGGTGCTTGAGACACAGGATACTAAGTAAAGTACTCACTGCCGACATTTTCGGGGCAAGCACGTGAAGCAGCCGTTGTAAAAGAGTTGAAAGGGTGTAAAAGTCGGGCTTTACGCGTAGGAGCAGAATGTGTCAGAAAGTTTAGTATTATTGAAACTGAACCACGACAAATTACTACCATTCAACTGACCGATACGCTCTTTGTCAGGTGAAAAATACTTCATCTCAGCCAATGTAAATTACGAAAATACAAATTTAACCCTTTGACAGTGTAATAAAATTACGAATTACGGTAAAAGGAATTTAAATTTTACACGTATCTCTTTAATAGTTGTGTCGTGTGTGATCATTTTTAAAACACATAACACTACGTCATAGTTATGATAATGATATCTCGTCCCTTTCTAACGTTCCTCCTAAGAGTCTCTCGAGTTAGACAGTTCGATATTTCACGCTCTGCCCGAGTCTCACCCTGGATGAACTGTCGAAGGGTTAAGTCATAATCTCGAAGATTTAAGAAAAGAAAATAATCTCTTAGAATTTCTCTTGGTAAAAAAAGGGGAAAGGTGAATGGTGTACAGGGGGTGTTGAACTTTGCGAGAACTGATTAGGGTAAATTAGAAAAATTTAAGGATAGGATCGTTAACTTATTAAAATAGGTTCCCAATCGGAGGCCTGAGAGAACCAAGAACCAGTCTCATTAATCCTTACGGAAGACCCAATCCGTAAGAACAATGGAGATCCGCCCCAGACGAACTCATCGAGGACAAACAAACGTACGGCCGACCAAGAACAACGGACGACATCGACCAACCCTTTGTACTTCGTAATTGAACGCGGCTGTCTTCCCGGCAGAAGTTTCAGACGCTTCCAACCCTATAAAGGTTTGGCTAAAAGGAAACAGACCAGCGAATTCTCGAATAGAGAAATTTTGTACTTTTCGGGATGACTTGAAGAACGTCTCACTTGATAGAACTCCTCTCCTTTCGAATTTCACGAAATTTCACAAACTACTCTCTGGTAGTTTCTGTGAAATCTCGAATATCTCGAAATAGGGAAAATTCTGTAAATTACGAAGAAAATTGTTGGAACATGTGTCAAGGCAACTGGGGGAGTAAACAAGAGATGGGAAGAAAGCGGAAACTTTGCTAGGATTTGAATGTATATTTAATTGGAACACTGAGTAATGTAATATCGAAAGTTTGTTGAAGAGAGGATGAAAATGGTATTAAAGTGCACTCGTTGATCGCCCCACTCCTACATTCCTGCACCGCATTAATGAAGCAGTATCGTATCTCGAGCATTTCCACAACTTTCTGGAAACTCTAATAACTGAAACGGAATTTAATAAAGCACTGTGCGAACGGGCGTAATTGACATTTCGCATTCTATTTACGTACGTCGCCAGAACATTCGACCTGAATGAACTGTGCCCTCGGTTACTGGAAATTCTACAGCGACCCCATACTCGCATCTGAAACCCTTCCATTTTACCACCAATCACCTCTTTTCAGACCGGTATCCATCAAGTCGAGTTAACGTGTGTGTACGTAAAAGTGGTAAATTTTAACGCAACATTCAGTTCCCTGATGTGTGAAATATACAGGGTATTTTAGTTTCACTATTGGTGGACCGATCGACATTTCTTCTGTCAGAAATGTTTCCAGTAAATTATGGAAATTTTCACGTAAAATAGAAGGTTTCCATAAGGTTTTCGTTTCAAACATTTTCTGTCTTTATTTCAATAAATTTTCTAGGTCACTTTCAACTTTTTGGGTACTATTATTGTATACGCTAGGTAATCCCATAAGTTCGAACCGAAAGCGAAAAATATTTTAATGAAAATCCAAGAAAATTCTATAGTGATGACAATGATCTTACCATAAAAAAAAATGAAGAATAGGAAAAAATTGTGGAATTAGAAGACGTTTACGTTTTTCTTTTTATCAAATATAAGGGTTCGTAGGAACTACTGATCTACATTATAAAATTCGACACGAACTTATGGGGTGACCTAAAATATAGTCTTTTTTGCCTACTAGATAGCAGGCATTGAGACAAATTCACCGAGCTTAATAAAAACACTTTCCTTATCTACTGAAATAAGTGAAAATACTGAAACTTAATGCAAGTATCGATTAAATTTGAATCCGTTTTCTTAAATAATCTCACACCACAGGTACCTGTATTGCTTCTCAACAACTGAAAAGGCCCAGTACACCGACACATTCGATCTCGTTACGACTTGATTCCAATTTCTGTCCTCGGTTAACTCCCCGCCGAAACGATACCTTCGAAAGTAGTTAATGGATGTTCGAAACCACATAAATTCTTCAATGATAACCGCGGTGGCCGTTCGCCCCTTATCCGAAGATTTACTTCCTTCCCTGGCCGGACCGGTAATGGTGGTTCGCGAAATTTATTTGCGGATTCGTGGTGAAACGTTAATTCGAAAAGGTCGGGGAAAGGGAAGGCTGGGAGGATCATTGAACGAGAGGCGGACGAAATAAAACGAACGCATCGAAACGAGCAAGTGAAATGAAAATGACAAAGAAAGAGGAGAGAAGAGAAGAGAAGAGAAAAGGAGAGGAGAGGAGAGGAGAGAAGAGAAGAGAAGAGGAGAGAAGAGAAGAGAAGAGGAGAGGAGAGGAGAGGAGAGGAGAGAAGGGAAGAGAAGAGAAGAGGAGAGAAGAGAAGAGGAGAAGAGAGAGAAGAGAAGAGAAGAGAAGAGAAGAGAAGCGAAGCGAAGAGGAAAAGGGAAGGCTGGGAGGATCATTGAACGAGAGGCGGACGAAATAAAACGAACGCATCGAAACGAGCAAGTGAAATGAAAATGACAAAGAAAGAGGAGAGAAGAGAAGAGAAGAGAAGAGGAGAGGAGAAAAGAGGAGAGGAGTGAAGAGGAGAAAAGGGAAGAAAAGAGAAGAGAAGAGAAGAGAAGAGGAGGGAAGAGAAGAGAAGAGAAGCGAAGAGGAAAAGGGATACTGTCAGAAACAAAGAATCGCGAGGAGAGAAGGAGGAGAAAAAGAGCGGTAAAAACGGAAAGAACCGACGGGGATTTCGCTAATGTCATTTTTTCAGGGCAATGGAAATTCTTTCCTCTTTAACGTTTTAATCCACCTGCGTGCCTGTGTAATTTGATTCACTCTGGTTCCGCTTCTTCCTGTGAAGACCGGCATTGGCTTTGCACGAAAATTTGCTGGTTACGGTAACCCGGGGGATAAAGCGAAATTGGAGCCGTCGCTGTTGGCAAGAAACAAAAGCTAAACGAATCCCGATACTTTCGCCGCGCGTAATGTTCTTTTGGTAACGTGCGATCTCTGATAACCAGAGGAAAACCTTTTAATTGTTTCGTCTTCTCTCGGATGTTATCGATCAAATAGCGAACGTTTCTCGTACTTTGGGTGTTCGAACTTTGCAATAGCCGAGGTTTGTCTGTTGTAAGGAATAGCGAGGAAACAATCATAGTAGTTTAAATCAAATGCAATTGTACAAGGTCCAAACGAAATACCAAAAGTGTTTCTTAAACTGTTTATTCTGTTTTTTTTTTAATTATTTAATTACAATTTTGATTCTTTTGCACAAATATATTGCACAGGTACAGTTAACGTTACTATGAACTGCAAACAATCAAAGATGGTGAAAATCATTTCGATGCCTATCGCTTGTTTCCGCATCGACCAATTTCGATCAAATTTTCAGCATGTACACTACCGGCCAAAAGTTTGGAATCACTGTGCATTGCAAGTTAGACAAAAGTTCCCAGAAAGAAGTCAACAGCTTTAAGAATTTTTTAACGAATTTTGTATCAGTCAAATCAATCGATATGAGATAATTATTTATCTCCACAATATCAATATCAAGTCTATGAAAAATTAGTAGCAGATTCAGATGAAGATTGGGAGGTGATTCGAAACTTTTGGCCGGTAGTGTATATAACTGCAATAAATCTGCAAAACGTATTTTTAAAATTTTTATTCCAGGCTGAAATAAGAAGGTTGTAAAAAGCGTCGTTAAAAAGTTCAAGTCGTTTGGTCGAACGTTAAAAAAGTTATTCTGTTTCGAAGGGTGTCCACATATTTCTGTCCTCGACAAAGATCGGACAAAATTACACGATCGGTATTCAACTACTAGCCAAGTGTAAATTTTAAACTGTCTCTCTCCTTGAATTTACATTTCTTTAGTTATACCACTATTTGTCAATGCGAAGAAGCGATATAATGTACAGAAATTGTTTCACGATCGCGTAAAGAAGGAAACGCTGGCTCGCCTCATAATTACACGGTAAGTTATCGAAGAAAGGTCGCGGAGTGCTGTCGGGTTAACAGGAACGTCCCAGAAGATAGCTGTTACACGAGGGTGGGCAAAAAGACGAACGACTCGAGGTAAACGAAAGAGAGCCGAGGCTCATTTCCCTTTCGCCTCGCCCAATGAATTTTGAGGGCAAATCGTCGGAGCGAACGAACCGCGGAACGACCGAAAGAGACCCATGGATATCCACCACTCGTCTCTCCCTCCCTTTATCATTCTCTCCACTTTTCTTTCTCTCCTTCTCCAACCCCTCTACCCTCCCATTTTACGCGTTACGTTTCCTCTTCGCTAACTCCTCTCGTATTAGTATCACCCGTCCCTCTCGAGCTCCCCGACGAACCTCTGATTTTATCGTGGGCGGAGACGGTCGATCGTGTAGAAGGAACCGGAGATTGTCACGCAAATGAATTTGAAGTATTGCCATTTTACATTTCCACCTGTCTCCGGTACTGCGACAATCCGACGGCCGTTCTTTCTGATTTTCCATTATCTTACCTTTCGTTTCCATCGACCCGGTGGTCCTCCTCCACCCCAGAGTTCTTCTTCGTTCACCGATCGAACCTCTGCCACCATCTTCTTCTCTTTTAAACGATCACCGACTCTCTCCGCCGTCTCTTTCTCGATTCTACACGTGTCCTCATTCCACCCTCATTTCTTTCTCTTTCTTTTTTCATCCGATTCACTCTATCTCTGCTTCAACGTTTCCTGTCCTCTTCTCATCCGTTTCTCTCCCTCTCTCTCTCTCTCTCCCCCTTTGTTTCTGTTTCCGTCTGTGACGCTCGTTTCTCTCGAGGGAGAGAGAAAGAGAGGGAGAGCGTTTTCCTCGCTCGTTTTCCCCTGCACAGGTACGCCTCGAACGATCCCCGCCACCCAAAGCTCGTCGCACCCTCGCGTCGTGCTCCCGAGCGTCCGCTCGATCGATGCACCTGGCTGCATTTGCAAGTTCAGCGAATGAACGGAATCGGCCGAGACGACAAATCGAACGGAATCGGAAATCACAATAAGGCCGACAAAAGTAACGCGATTCTTCCGACGGCAGACGAACGAGACTGGGTGGAGGGTTGGAGGGTGCCGATAGACCACTTTGTTTTTCTGTCTTATCGAAGCGACGGGGAATTCGGTTTACCAGCGCGAACCATCGAGCAGCAGGAACCGATCGCGTCAACCGTTCTCTCTTTTTATACTCTCTCCTTCATTTTATTCCCTCTTCTCTTCGGAATAAAACGGAAGAGAGGTATCTGTGACTGAATTTCAAATAGAGTCGCGTCGAATAGTTTTTCTGCATCTGCAGTGAGTCTGACCTGCTCTTGTTTAATTGGCTGTCGCCTATCGAGAATGGAAATATCGTCGAGCTTGATAGATGAAAGGAAATTTTGAAATATTACTATTGTCCTTCGAGATTATGTTTTGTAATTGTTTATTAACAAAAGTATATGAATAACTATAATACACGTGACTTTGACCCACGCCTCTCGACTTTTCCAACGACACTCTTTTTCATTCGCCAGCCCCTTCGTGGGCCTCTCGTCGCCGGGGTTTCTCCCGTCGGGCCTGGCTCTTCTCTGCTCGTCACATTTTCTCAAAATTACGATACTACAGTACATTCTTGCGTTTGAGTGTGTACGAAACGCGAGATACAATTTGAAGGTTGAAACTTTTTCTAATCTCTACTCTTCCATCCCCCCGCCCCCGTTCGTATTGCCAAGGTAATTATCGAAAAGGAAAGTACAAGTTGCCGTACTTGAACGCAATAATAAGGGAAACAAGAATGACAAGTCCAAGTGTTCTCGAGAAATCAATTTATAAGCGGTTACCATTCCCAAGCTCGGGCTTGCCTCCGCCTTGAAATAACTTGATTCGTTTCAGACGTTGCGTATGAAAAGTTGTCCGAGGTACGGTGGCCGGGGTACAATAATATTATCAGTCAGTTAAGTCACCTTGCGGCTCTAGCGGAGAATTGCCATTAAAAGATTTCAAAGGATAAGGACATAAAAGAGAGGAGCGAACAGAGAGAGAGAGGTGGGGGGAAGGAAGGTCGTTAAATTATCGCAAAAGATATTTGCTCGGTTCTTCTTCGCGATCACGATTTCTGTACCCTTTGACCCGTTTACCTATAGAGGGACTAATAAAAGGAATATAACAGTGTTCGCACTATCGATTGCCAATGCTAGACGCGATAACGTTAATTACCATCCGATTGGTCTGAGCGGATTGTGAAAATTCGAAGCTCCGGCTGTATTCTATGGAAATAAGCGCACTAAGAGTTAACGAAGTTATCGAGATGTTATTTGAATAAAAAGCGTGTTAATCTCTGGCCGTTCTGCTTATATTAAGTGCTTACATTGTGTGAAATAGCTGGAGCAGAAATTTTTGTACATTTACTTTTGCATTCGTATGTATTGCTACCTAAGCCATAATTATCAATATTTTCATGTATTTACTTTTGTAATCTCTCTGGATTAGTTTAATAAGGTCTGACAAACTTAATACCATAATTATTAATATTTTCGTATATTTAATTTGTCCATTTACATTGACACGATCTTTATGGATTAGTGTAGTAGGGTTTGACAAACCTAACGCTGCAATTTTCATTCAAATTATAAAAGTAACTAATGAAATTAAACAGACTGAGGTCCATCGAAGGACTCCAAGTGTCATAAAAATTCTCAAAATTTACACGGAATCAATTATAATTTTATCTACTTGGCTACTCTTTTCTTCTCTACTGTTACACACGTATCCACACACGATAAATTGGTAATTCAAGTCAATTTTCTTACCTCTCACCTACACGCGCAGGAACACGATCGATCTAAACGCCCATACACGAACACTTTCCGCAGGCAAATTCTATCTGGAGGATTCCTCATTACGCTCTACCGTAACAACGTAGAGAGGCAATTCTCTCCGTACTCGAGCAGCATCAATTCCGACGCCCTACATAAATATTATATTCCCCGACAATACCGGCCGCTATAAAACTCAGCATTAATCACCGAAACAAGAAATACCACCCTCTGACCTTCGTAGACGCAAAACGACCACTTATCCATGGCCGAGGCTTTCTTCGTTTCGAAGCCTGCGGCTGTTCCGTAGCCTCGTAAATCGCAAGACGGAAGGCGAACGTGGATAGAGAGAGAGAGAGAGAAAAGAGAGAAAAAGCAGGGTAACGCGACTCTGGCTAAAAGACAGACACCACGCCGTTGGAACGAATAAAACCCCATAGTGGCACGGGGAGAGAGGGAGAGAGCTGATAAAGCGGTGATGTGGTAAGTTCGAGGGGGGGAAATGCAAGTACCTGCAGCACTTTCGAAAAAGGCAGAAACGTGGAGGGAAAGAAAGAGAAAGAAGGTGGCGGGAACGGGTTAAAGGGAGAACGAAAGGAAGTGTGTGTGTGTGGTCCGTGAGAAGCACCGTGAAGAATAACGGAAGAAGGAGAGAGACCGGTGAGAAGAATGAATTTTCTGGCGGATGGGAAAAGTGGAACGCGGTTGAAAGAAGGGTGGTAGGGAGGTGAACGTACACCATAGCGCCAAGACCCCTGTTTTAAAACGTTCCCCGTGGTGAAATAAATTGGCGGCGTGGCGTGTTTACACGTCGGAGCTATGCTAGGTAAAAATTTCGTGGAGTGTAGCAAAGCGGGCCAAAAAAAAAAAAGAAAGAAAGAAAGAAGGAGTGAGGTGGATGGCGAACCGGAGAAAAGGGGTTAGGGATCAGCAGGATGTCGGGTGGCGCCGCGCCTGCAACCAAGGCCCGAACCGGGCTAAGTTGTGTTTAATTAATGACCGGACTAATTAAAAGCCCAAAGAAAAATACAGCCACGCGCCGACCAGCCTGGACCCCCTAACGCCGCCGACATAAGAGGCCTCTAAAACACTCGTTCCTGGCTCACTCATAGAGGCAAATCGGAGGTGGTAATTGAAGGAAATGGTAGAACGCGTTGGCCAGGGCTAATAACTTTCTTGCCCAGCCGTCTTTTCTCGGCGCTCTTTTTCTTTTGCACCTTCGGGAGGAAGATGTTCGATTTTTCTCTTATGCATTTCATAGAATTTCGTACCTTTGAACAAAAATTTGTTAATTTTGATTTTGTTACCATTTTATAAACTAGAATTGTGTTTCAAATGAAAGGAGACGTTTTGCACCGTCAGAAGGAAGATATTCGGTTTTTCACTTATGCATTTTGTAGAATTCTATGGAATTTTATGTTTTTAAACTAAAATTGGTCAATTTTGTTTTTTTGTTACCATTTTATAAATTGAAATTGTGTTTTCAGTAAAAGGAGACGTTTTGCACCTTCAGGAAGAAGATATTCGATTTTTCACTTGTGTATTTTATAGAATTTTATATTTTCGAGCAGAAATTAGTTAATTTTTTTTTTGTGTTACCATTTTATAAGCTAGAATTGTGTTTCAAATGAAAGGAGACGTTTTGCACCATCAGAAGGAAGATATTCGAGATTTCACTTGTGCATTTTATAGAATTTTGTGAAATTTTATACCTTCCAACAAAAATCAGTTAATTTCGTAAATTAGGGTTGTTTCGAGCAAAAAAAAGAGACGTTAAGAGTGTGAAGAGATTTTTCGAAGGAAATATCTCGAGCCAACGTCGAAGAACGTACCAAATTGGAAACATTAACGTTTCAAAGGAAAATGCTAACAAAGCACTCTGCATCTGGAAGGATAAAAGTCTTTCTCTATCTGTTGATTTTACTTTCTTCGATAATGTAGTTGAAGCTTATGAAACAAGGAGGACGTTCAATATTCTCTGCAGCATTCTTCACTTTGTCTTTTCACACACCTGCGTGAAACAGTTTCATTCACTCGTAACAAATTACAAAGAAAATATAAAAAAAAAAAACACACCAATTACAAATCACGTTTTTATTCTCCTTACAAGCGTAGTATTGCCTATTGGATTACACACAAAGAACTGAATCCTTCCAAAAAAAAAAAGAGAGAGAAAAACATTGAAACAAATATAAAAAATCTTCGATCATTTCTATACAAACGACGACGACGAAATTATTCACAAATTTCTCAACGTTACACTTTTCACTGTAATTTCTGTATCGCGCTTATCATTTCGCCTAGCGCGTCTCTGGTCGCTTCGTAGGTCAAGGTGAGAAAACTGCCGATCCTGTGAGAAATGCCTTCTGTTAGTTTGCTGAAAGTCTGCGAAATAAATCGTTTTGTCTCTGTAAGAAAAGCCTTCCGATACCGGGCAAAACCTTCCCTATTAATCTACGATCTGAACATCTAAAGTGGCAATCGACTGCATGTCAGCTTTTTTTATTACATAATAAATTACCGAGGGCCATAGTCTGTCACGCGCTTACTTCTTCTCCACGAATAAAGAAGGATCCCTCGACGTCGAGACTCCTAGAGCGTCGATCACGTCGAAAATCGACCAGATCGCCAATAAACCGAAAAATATTTGCATCTCCTTTTGCATCGTGTCTCTGTTTTCGTTCCACCCTGAAGAGTACAGATCAAAGGCTACAACATGATACTGAGAAATTTCGCCTTCTTCAATTTAATTTTTCCAAAAATTCCACGAGACAGAAAATCGTTGAACGTTAGAATTTGGTGTGAATACTGCTGTCAATCGTGTCGTAGTCGTTTATTTCGGAATGAAAAGGTTTGTTTCTTCGAATCACTTGTTTCCCTCGTATGTTGCACGATGAACGGAAAGTATCGCAGTTCGCGTTAACCGTTCACGCGGAATATCGACCATTTTTAGTAAGTCAATACAGGCTCGTTTATTTTTCTCATTTTTATTCACTTCAATCGACGCGATCTTCAATCCGTTGGACGCGTGTTGCTCGTCGCGATTTCAACGGTGCACGCGTGTTGGATAAATTCCACGCGGAAAATTTCGCGTCGTCGAGGACGACGCGTACGCGCTAATAAAATAAAAAAAAAAAAAAGGTTAACCGGTTTTATTTGCAGTACCTTTATTCGCGTTATCCGTGAAACCGTACAAAAGTTTGAAACGTCGAGTATCAATTTTATCAAACAATCTATCTACCCCTTTAGTTTCACGATCGTAAGCCCGTTCACAAATGGGCAAACACGCGTCAGCCATAAACGTATGAATAGTACGCAAAAGCAAACACCGATTCCCACAAACATATACATACCGTGTTCCGCACACGTCCCAATACGAGCATTCCACCGATGTTCAACATCCGCGATTGCAAATGTGCTAATTAAATAATTCATCGTTGTCGTATTAGATCTTGCAATTAAATGCGATTTCGTTTACTCTACTTTCTCTCGTTTTTTCCAAGACTTCCTCTAAGTTCGAGTGGAACTCCAGAGTCTCGTAGATTTTAACGAATTTTTGTTAATCCTCTAAGTTCGGAGGTGTTTTAAACTTGTAGAATTTTTTAGACTATTTTTTGAAATAGTATGTTCTGTGCTTCGTGAAAATGTGGAAATCACGGGTTTAGAGGGTTACTATGACTTTTTTTCTCTTTATTCAGAATATTTTTCTATATTGAACCGTGATCGTGAAAAGTACCGATGTGCTTAGGGTAGAACTAACCTTCGGATCGCGGTAGCCGGGTCACAGTTGACCCAGCTTTTAGGTGTCTCTCTTTCAATACATATTCGAAACAAAATCACGACTCTCCTCTCCTTATGATGTAGACGTGTTTCTTATTTCGATCACAATGTATTTGTGAAATTTTAAACAATACAATTGTAAGGCGCCGTGCGACGCGCCTAGGCAACGCCCTAGACAAGGAGCAGCGCAGGTTGCACCCCCACCCCACGGCTTGCAGGGCCCTAACTGCCTGCAGGGAAAAAGGGCAGCGGCCCACACAATACCGTACATAGCCATCGACGAGCGAACCAACGTTATTTTAATATCCGTCATTTTAATCACCTGTAATTTTTTACTCTTACACAATACTTAGTGAAATAAAAAAATTTGGTTTCGCTTGCATACGAAAAAGATTTTAGGGTTGTCATTTATAAAGTCACTAATCTAGAACAGAGAGCATTGAAACCCCGGACTTTTCTCTCTGAAACCCGGACACTTCTATTTCCTAGATCAATTACGATACTCCAAGATAAAAACTTCTTTCTTGCGTTTGCATTTAGACTGCTTCCAACGCGAACGCAACACTTGAAAATTGCTCCTAGAAAAACAGATGCATTGCTACATATGGTATATTAGCAGAGATGCGTCTGACGCGTGCTAGATCAACGCACAGATAACACGGATGATCGGTAGGATCTAACGGTTTGGACAGCAAACGAACATCGGAAAACCCGTATCACTAGAAAATCCGCTCGAACCGTCTCCGAACGCCTTAAAAACTAAGACAAATCCGGGGAAACCCGAACGGATGGCAACCCTAGTCATATTTGACCCAGCATCCGCCTATCCGCTGTCTGACAGTTAACTCTTTGCGATCGAACCCCGGGATATTCCCGGCAAGGCCTTGTGGACCTTTTGTCTGCAGAAACGGGGGGAAAAAAGAAGAATAATATGCACACAGCTTGAACAAACTCATTCGAATAAAATTGAGACGTTTTTTAGACGACAATTGACTGAGCGCGCGCTGTAAAAAAATAATTCCAACCAGTCGACTACCGTGCCTATGGAAAACACGACGACATAGAGTCAAAGGAAGCTCCATGAAAATAATAAATACAATTCGTTCAAATTTCGACAGACTTCTAACAGAAAAGTTCCTCCCTCCGCTGAAATGGAATCGAGCTGTTCCTCTTGCCTAACCCTTTGCGGTCCTATGTCGAGTCGGACTTAGGAATTTTTCCCTTCAGATATTATACAATGATAAATTATGCAGGATTGTAAGGAGAATTGAGAAATTGAAGGTGTTGTGAGAAAATCCGTCCCGAAGACGGTGAAGCGAGCACCTTGAAGCCAGGCCCAGCGCGCTCGGTGGGGGTGACTCCGCCCCTTTGGGCCTTTCCCTGGGACTGCTCGCGTAGGGGTGGACAGGGATCGGCAGGACGACGCGTACACACTCTTACCGAGACCTTCAACGTACACCTTTGCAAGCGACGTCCGATTAACGTAGACATAGATTCTGAGTGGAATATATTGTTGCGGAGGACGTAGATACTTTTAGTGAATTTTACGCCCACCTTACTCCGAGTTAGAGTACTTTCTGACAGCGTATTTTATAGAAATGGATTTATTTAACGTGGGTTAACTTGCTTAGCTACTCCGAGAGTACTTTCTGACAGCGTATTTTATAGAAATGGATTTATTTAACGTGGGTTAACTTGCTTAGATCGTCACCGAGCGACTCTCTAACCAAGACTGGCCTTCCGACTAGGAAAGCCCCTTTTTCCAGCCGTTGCCAAATGTGTGTCGTCAAGGGCCTCGAGGGCTGGTTGACGATGCTCGTGGCGTCGTAGTCCTCGTGCCCCATATCGCCCACTCTTATTACTGTAAACATCCGGGCTGGCCGCCCGAATGCCCGTCTCGGCGGTGCCCCCGAATTCTCTTACACGATAATAAATCATTCCTTCGTGCATTGATATTGCACCGAAACTTAATATTTCATAACTAATATTAAACAAAGACAAACTACACGGTACTGCCACACACTGGCCAAACTGGACTATTCGGACGGCAAAGGGTTACCGAGCGTTAATTTTCATTCTCTTCTTTTAAAAAGAAAAAGAAAATCGAGTTCCTCAGTGGGGCGAACTGATTAAAAAAATGCATCAACGGTAAACACATTTCGCGGTTCCATCTATCCACGAGGGGTTAGCAGAAGGGACATAGCCCGACGAAGTCGTAAAACAAAAGTCAGCTTGGATTACGGTGCAGAACGCCGTCGTAGATAATCTCGACACCGTTCGGGATATTCCTACGGGGGATACAATACATTCGGATGCCGGACAAAAAAGTTCACGTCGCGTCATAAATAACGGAGTTGCGATATAAATAACGAGCCGTTGCTAATTTAGATCCCCGGTCGGATAAAACCAATATCAAAGGTATTCGCTTCCAGCGGCCGTTTCGAGCGTTTCACCGCGTGGTCGACACGCTTTGTTGTACATCAAACAGGACTTTTTTCCGTTCGTTTTCGTTCTTTTTTTCGGGTGAATCATCGAAATGTCTTTGCGCGTTTGCGTTACGGCGCTGCTCGCGTTAAAACGTTTATCGCGGCCAGACTGAACGCGAAAGTTCAGCGAACATACATCGTCCGCGGTGTATGAAATTGCGTTTCTCGACCGTTCTATGCGGACAGGGTGTTTCCTGTAACTCGAGAACCTGAAGTATCTTCGTTTCCCTTTCGACGATACGAAGTAATTTTGGAGGAGGAAATTGAGTCTGCTTGAGAGGGCAAATTTTGCTTTGAAGTAACAATTCTCTTCAGGGTCACATCTTTCGAGATTTCGAGGTCATATTTTTTGAGATTACAAAGTTATATTTTTCGAGATTTAAAGGTCACATTTTTGCGAGATTTCAAGGTGACATTTTTCGAGATTTCAGGATCACATTTTTTCGAGATTTCAAGGTGAATTTTTCGAGATTTCAGGATCACATTTTTCGAGATTTCAAGGTGACATTTTTCGAGATTTCAGGGTCACATTTTTCGAGATTTCAAGGTCATCGTCATTTTTTTCAATGAAATGATACAATTTCGTTGTCATATTGTTACAGTTGACAACAAAACGAGTTCCACCGTGTGAAGATCATTTTAAAAAATGACAATGATCTTGAGAAGAATTATTTTATATAACCTTATATACAGGATGTTTCAATAAAAATTATTGTGCATTGAATGATTACTAATAAACACTCTGGAAATTCTTTATAGTCGGCACATTTAGTTTCTTCAATTTCTACGTGATCCTTTTTCTCATAAAATTGTCAAGCAAATTCAGAAAAAATCAATCGCTATCAAGTGTAACACTTTTATTCAAAAAGTATGAAATTTACAGCAATGAGAATATCACAAACATCTAGTATAATATCGACAATTAAACGTACGATTTGTATGAGATTGTGATAAAAATGGTTGCGAATATGCTGCGATAATGAAAATGCTCACATAACTTATCGAATTTATTTCAAAACATGCTTCCTTACTTGACAGTTTCTCGAGATCATTATACCTAAAAAATAAACGATATGAAGTGAAGATGTGTAAGAGATCTCGTGTGTAAGAGATAACGTTTAACAAACACATTCTCTATTGCTTCATCGGACAGCGGCCTTAGTATTTTCAACCGCGTCTCGTGTGTAAGAGATAACGTTTAACAAACACATTCTCTATTGCTTCATCGGACAGCGGCCTTTTACATTCGGCCACTGATCGATACCGTGAAAATTAGCGAGTGTTCTTCACGTGTTGACGTAAGCGGCTCGAATCCAATCTCGGAAGTAACCAGTCGAGGTGAATACCGTGTAAGAGCGATAATCACATCTGTTGGCCTTGACTGGGCTGACACTGACGATACCGCGCAGATACCAAATTCCTTCCATTTCGAAGCACAGACCTCCTCCACTGTCGCCGTCGCAAACGCTCGAGCCTAACGATTGAACAGTTCAGTGAGAAAAACGAGGCAAATCACTGTAGACAATTTTTTCTTTAATTTTTCGTTAGATTTTTCATTATTTTCATTTTCCTTTTCATTAACTTTTCACTAAATTTTTCATTAGAGTAACGCAGAATCCTTGACAAAATTAAAAAGAACGATTTGTTCTGGATGATTTTCCCTTCACTTCTTCGTGACGTCTAACTCAACTTCCTCGATTAGATTGCTCCTCACAGACGATATGATAGATTTGAACGGTAGCAAGATTAATTACTGGGAAACCCCGGATCATTGCGATTCTTGGAAAATATAAACGAGAATTTAATTCACCGTCAAACAAGCACGAATACTGCGAAATCTACACTGTTTGTAAAAAGAAAAATAAGCACCAAGTGTCTTATATCATCGATACTAAAAATTGAAGATTATTTGCTAACAGATTATTTCCTAAATTAGTTACTACATAGAAATCTGACGGAAGTCGAGACTTCTAATCACACAGATTAGAAAAGAAATGAAAATTGCATAATACCTTGCAACGTTACAACGCAACACGTGACGTAACACTACTCACCGTTCAATCGACCAGCGCAGAATTTGTCAGACGTAATGAATCCCCGAAACTCTTCAGGCACGGCTGACAGACACTGCCCGTAAGGTACAAACGGCATGTTTACCTCCTGCAGCGTCTCGCTGGGCACATCCTCGATCGTTTTGCCCCAGCCAACCGACTAGAACGAAGAAACCAACCGTGAAACCTTCCGCGACCAGTCCGTAGGTGTTACACCCGCGACAAAGGGATGTATAAAAAGGAGAAGATTTGAGAGGAGAACGAAACATCAGGAGGATAAATTAATTGCCGAGATGGAACATCGTCGCGAGCTAGCGCAACGGTCGTGGGAATTAATTACGGAAATATAATCCGACGTGACTTAATTAGCCAGCTGAAACCAGTCGCGGGGAAGGAGATGAAAGTGTGGAAGCTAGAGAATAAGTCTGGGCGTGAAAAAAAGCGTTCGAGCGATACTGAAGAATTAGACGAATTTGGACAAAATTATAAATGTATATTTGAAATCGTTCTGTCGATAAATCACGATTTCGATTTCATTTTTATTTTATTAACCCCTTAATGCTTCAGTACTGTGCTATGCTCTCTGTTTTATGGTGAAAATGTAGGTTATAGCATTGTAAATAAATGGGAGACTTATTTCTATACGCGTAGGAAATAATTAAAGAAATATAAAATTGAGGGTTTCTGGCATATCGAGTGGAGAAAATGTGAGCGTTAAAGGTAATACTTTGTTCTTAGGGTCCCTTCTATACCCCGATTTCCCCTATGTAAATGAGATCAAACTATTTTCAGTAATACCTGGTTCAGAGAATATTTTTGCATTTTTCATTCTTTCACAGAGTTAGATGCAAGCTATTGTACGGTGAAGAGATTCTTTCAATAATCAAAAATTTCAATTTCTTCTTTTTTTCTTTATTAATATCAAAATTATGATGTCTTGTTCTTTGTGTCCCTTTTTTACCACAGTTTCCCCTATGTAAATAAGATCAAACTGTTTAATTTAAGCTATTATACGGTGAAGAGGTTCTTTCAATAATCCAAAATTTCAATTTTTCCTTTTTCTATTAATATCAAAATTATGATATTTTTTATTCAACGAGTCCCCTCTTGCCCTAGTCTCCCCTATATAAATGAGACCAAACTGTATAATTTCTTTAATTTAAGCTATCATACGGTGAAGAGATTCCTTGCATAAACCAAATTTTCAATTTTTCCTTTTTCCATTAATATCAAAATTATGATATTTTTTATTCTTCGAGTCCCCTCTTGTCCTAGTCTCCCCTATATAAATGAGACCAAACTGTATAATTTCTTTAATTTAAGCTATCATACGGTGAAGAGATTCCTTGCATAAACCAAATTTTCAATTTTTCCTTTTTCTATTAATCTGAAAATTATATTTTCTTCTTAGTGTCCCTTTTCTACCCCAATCTCTTCTACGTTAACGAGTTCAAACTGACTCGAGTCACGTGTAGTTCAGCGTACAGTGAATGTTTTAATTAAAAAAAAAAAGAAAAACAAGGCTCTCTCACCTTTCCGTTCTGGCCCAATTCCAATTGCCTAGTCTCGTACACGTTGTCCCAGTCTATGCAGATCGGCCGTACCACTGTGGTTAACTCGAACGGTGTCTTCAATTTCAGAAGGGCTATGTCTTGGGCGAAATTCCCCTTCATGCCGATGTACCGCTCCGGCAACGAGATCTCGGCCAGCATCGATTTCTGCACGTAATTCTCGTTCGCGTCCCAACTGCGATAGTGCTTGCCCGCCGCCACCGCGTACTTCGATTTGTCCTTCAGTTTACCGTACACCTCGTCGTAGAAACAGTGAGCGGCTATCGAAATAATTTCCCTGTTGTTTTATCATTTAGAAGCGTTAATGGGAAACGGGGATTCTTATGGAGCATTCTTCGTGATCAATTTGTACGTACGAGCAGTTGATACTTTTTCTTCTTTCTGTTTTTGTTAACCCTGAGTAGGCAAATATATTTTTACACTTACAATTAGTAAGCAAACTGAGTACTTCGTGTCTAAATTTAATTTTTTTACTGTTTTAAGTTTTGAGGAAACCTGAACAAATTCTGGACTACTTGTCAGAGTGTTTACTATATTATACAATTGTTCGTTAAGTCAAATGTTTGAAACTTGTTTCAATAAAAATAGAAATTCGTTTTGGAGAAGTACAGGAGCGAAATTTTACTTGGATCGCCAAAGACCCAAATTGCCTACGGAGGGTTAACCCTCTATGGGCCCGTGTAACTTTCAAGTCACATACTAATATATCGTTATTTTATTAAATAATTGAACTCTTTTCCACAAGATGGCGTAAACGCCTTGTTGCACAATGTCTCCTTATTAACCAGTAACTTTCTTGATAACCGTTGTTACTTCAAAGTCACAATATGTATTCGTTATAATAAAATTGTTGAAACTGCTGAATTCATTGTTATTCTGTATTTATAGGACGATATTTCTTAATTTTACGTTACATACATTTTTTTATAGTCGAGAAAAAAATTCGGCCCATAGAGGGTTAATGTACATTTCGTTGTAGTTCAATTTTAATACGTATGATAACCTACATTTTTATTGTACACAGTGTTTCGAAGCTAAATCACTATTTCAGCCGTTGGATTTCATGATTCTTACGGAGATAAATGTACTCATGACTCGTATTTGAAAAGTTGATTTGAAAAATGATATTTTTGAAATTTTTAAAAAAATTGGTACGTGTAAATGAAGAATAAATGAATATTACTTAAACCTATATTTAGCATATTTAGAAGTACGTATTATTCGCAATGCAAATATTCTTTAAATGGAAAAAAGTGTTTCCTTAAATTTCGCTTTTGCAAGTAAACGAAAATAATTCTGAGCGCAGCAACCCTTACGAAACCATAAGCTGGACGTTAAGCGAACTGAACATTCCCCATGCCCGAACCAATAAATGCCAGTAATTTTCAAGGAAAATCAAAAGTGAGGAAAATGAGCACGAAGGGAAAATGGTTAATAAATGTTAAAAAATGAATTTTAACTAGGACAGCAGAGCGGCGGTTTCTGTTGTAATGAAAAGCAGTAATCAGAAAGAGGTTAGTTTCTATGCCGTTTGTTGGAATCACCTTAACATTCTCGAAACATTTGCTCTATTAACCGAGTGAAGGAAAAAAGGAGAGAAAGAAAGAGAGACAGAGAGAACGAAGCGCGAAACAGCTTATGAAACGTAACAGCGAGTTGCAAGCTCGCGTGACTCTGAAGCAAAAATTAATTTTCTCAAACGAAATTACCTGATACGACTAGATTGCTGCTTATGAGAGTGCCTCCGCAAATTTGCTCGTAATTGTTTTTCGCTTTTTCGTTGTAAATACCGACGTGCCACGGAAATACACCGAGCTTGGCCTCGAATCCGTGCACGACCAGCGCGTTACCCTGTGAAATGGCTATTCCACACTCTGACGAAGCATAATGGAACAAATTAGAGGCTGAACATATCCATGAACCTTCGTTAAAAAAAAAACTTTACTAGAGGAGCAAAGAACGGTAATTCGAAAAATGCGCTATTCTTTTCAATATCCTAGAAAGCTAACGCGATAAGGAAAAGAAGAAGTCAGAGAGATTAGAGTGAGGTGAGTGAGGAACGTCGTTACCCTGTTTGCACCTCAATTTATTAAAGTACAAATTTATGGTCGTACGGGCGTGCAATCGGCCGAGGAAATACAATCGTTTATTTTGTTACTCGTCCTGGCGGCAGCGGTTCGGCGGGTACGTCGCGATGGTCGGTAAAGGAAAAACTGTCCGGAGGTGTAGGCGTACTGGGTTTTTATATTGTTAGGGCAGGGAGAGAGGAGTAGCGATAAATAAAGATAGAAACGGAAAATTTGCAGAAAGCGGGGCCGTTCGTCCTCGTGCGAACCTGGATGCCACATGTTCGCTTCTTAGGCCACTCGAGGACGAAGGCAAGTCCTTAACCCGGGGAGAGACAAAAGAACGGAAACTAAAATCTGAAGGAGTTGGAAAAGAGAAAGTTCGCGTGGAAGAATAGAACGAGGTTCGGTAAGGATTTGTTGACGACGACAAGAGTACCCGCCACAAGAGGATATTTAAAAATATATATATATTGATTTGGGAATCTCCTGTAAAAATTAAAGTTTCGTGAAAAATTGGGGTATTTGAAACAAGAAAATTAATTAGTTTGTATATTTCTCGTGAAAATGAAAGATCGACAGGGAAGAAAAGTGAGAACGATTAAGATATCGAAAAGAATATATTGATTTGCATATGTCTCGTAAATATTAAAAAATAAAAAAAACTAGTTTGTATGACTTTTATAAAAATTAATATTCGACAAAGCGCGTAAAATAACAATTTCTTGATCGTCCCGTTTATCTCGCGAATATATCAAGATTTCACGTACGAATTGTTCTTTGCTCTATTTAGAAAGTTAGCTGAATTCAGCCGGAACGAAGCAAGATACGCAAAATCATCGTTACATACCTGGAAGACAACGGAAGAGAGGACGGTCCCATAATCCTTCTTCGAGACAAGTGACTGCGCGATACCCTGGGTCATTCGTCACGGGCAATTTGTAGGACGATTTGCACGACAAAGTCGCCACCGTTCCCGGTTTAATTCGATCGGTGCAAGACACTTCGTTCCCCTGGTAAGCGCATAAAATATTCACCGTGGAGCTGCTCAACGGAGAACACGTTTCTGTCGCAATGAAATTAAAAAAATAAAGAAAAACAATCAGACAACAAATAAATGATCATTTCTGTGAAATCTTGGCGCGATTTTTCTCTCGTCAGATAAACGATAAAAGCTGCACAAATGTGGGTGTAATTTTTTTTTATATTTATCATTATTTCTTTTTACCTGTGTTTATAGTTATTGTTATAAAATATATTGCTGTTGAACTTGTTATCAAGTGTTATACAACCACAAAAGACAGTAGGTTCCGTAACATTAAAAAAAAAAAATGTTCAATTGGATCTCGCGTATTTATGCCTCGTTTATTCGAATTGAATTATCGTAGAACAGCAGATGCGTAGTTTAATGAACATTTTATTAAAATACTATTGTATCGATTACGTTGAAAATTTGATCATACATACTGGTGTCACGCGATACTCAATTATGTACATTATAGCTAAAAGAGCTGGGGCATGAAAACTTCAATGAACACCGGATAATAATCAATAATCCAAATAATGCACCGGGCAATAACTCGGTAATTAATCAATTAATTCAGGGAAATACCAGCGAATTACATAAATTATATAATCCTGTTCAATTATTAATTCAGACGGTGTGTACGAACACACTCGAGTTTCGGAATCAATTTTAGGAAAATCGATGGCTATTATCCGAGCGGGGAAATTATCGGTAAAAGAAAGAATCGGTGAATCTCCATTATTCGAACGCACTTGTATCCTCGCATATTTTATATAAAATAAAACTCTCCGTGACCGTTGAAAGAGAAAACATTCAATTTCCCGCCAACGTGAAATATTAATTAACCATTCGCTTCGTCGTTGGTAGGAAAAATAAATCGTACGTAAAATTTGAAATAAAGCTTCTCGCATAAATCAACGAAACAAAATTAAACGATTCTTGGAAAAAACATAAATAAACAAATTACACGTAAAATCCCGAGTAAAATTCATAATTTCTCGCATAAATCGTATGTGACAATTATGGAAGTTGAACGATCCCCGAAAAATCTCAGCCATAAATGGCCAATTGGACGTGTAGATACTTTTCGAGTGGAGAATACAACGTTACACAGGTTTGGAAATAAAACGATGTTCGCTAATTCGAGAAAATAAGTTGGCAAATGGACTTACTGAGACACGAGGGCATGTTGTGCCATTTGTCGTTGACGCAAACAGGAACGGAGCTTCCTTTCAAAACGTAATTGTTCCGACAGGTGTAAGTCAGAATGCTGTTACTGGGAACTTTATCCCCGGGACGCATCGAGCAAGGTTTACCGCAACCACCCAGCTCGTAACTTCCACCTTCAGGTTGTTCGGGTAGGACGCAGCCAGATTCGTTTTCCGGTGTTCTGCGATGTCCAGCGGGAATAAATAACGGTGTTGCAGTTAAACGCGTTCAAGTAAAAGAATAATTGAATTCTTAGACGTTCCTCTGATTGTGACACGATCGTCGCGGTTTTCGCGATTTTTCTCAGGAAAGCTTCGAGAAACTTTATTATTTCATGCTTTTTGGTGTTTCGCGAGCGTTATGTTCGTGATAGAATTATGTTCGCGAGTATTACGTTCTCCGCGATTTTTTCACGAAACGTTAGAGAAACTTAATTATTTTATATTTTTTGGTATCTTTCATTTTTCTTTTTCTTTTTCTTAATATTTAGTTATTTAGCCCTTCCTCTGATTATGTTCGTGATGGAATTATGTTCGCGAATGTTATTCTCTCCGCGATTTTTTCACGAAACATTCCAGAAACTTAAGTATCTTATATTTCTTTGCATCTTTCATTTTTTCTTTTTTTATATTTATTTATTTAGCCCTTCCTCTGATTATGTTCGTGATGGAATTATGTTCGCGAATATTACGTTCTCCGCGATTTTTTCACGAAACGTTAGAGAAACTTAACTATCTTATATTTCTCGGTATCTTTCATATTTCTTCTTTTACATTTATTTATTTACCCCTTCCTCTGATTATGTTCGTAAATGTTATGTTCTCCGCGATTTTTTCACGAAACACTCGAGAAACTGAACTATTTCACGTTTCTTTCCTTTTTCTACACTTATTTATTGCTAAAATGAAGAATTAACTTACGTAGGACAGTCGAGTTCATCGCTTGAATCGCGACAATCTGGTCTGTTGTCGCACCTCGCAGCCTTCGGCAAACATTCGTTGCTTCTACAACGGAACTCGTTTTTCCTGTTTTCGAAATGACAACAAACGTTGATTACATGTTTGAAGACGCTGTATGCGAGGTGTTTCGCTGATTGTACCGTTTCCACTCGCGCGATGTCGGCGAGGTGGAAAAGGGACGGTAAGAAAATTCGGATCATTTGTTTAAAATCTCTTGCCACCTTAACTATCTTAATATCCGGTATATTTATAATTTTACAGAAGATTCTCTATCTATTTTTTTACGAAAACTTTAACTTCAAGCTAGAATAATTTCCCTACCTAATCACTTTAACCCTTTCAGGCTCGAGATAACTATCTATCGTTACAACTGTTACTTTCGAAAATGCTCTCATCGCATTTCATCGTAAAATTGTAATTATTTTCAAATCAAGACAACAGGAAACAATCGTCTACAATATATTTGCATCGATACTTATTTCTTCGTTCTTGAATTAAACGTACTCGCGTTAAAAATAAATTACGAATATTACCGTCGGCTGCATTTTCACGTTTTCATTAATTTTTCGCATTTTATTTAAAATTGACGCGAAAATAGAGACGCGAATGATTGAAAATCATACTGATGCATTCTAACGTTGCCTGACTTTCAATCGACAGCGATATTTTACTCGTGCACAGCGCGAAAGTAAAATAATAAATTGTACGTATCAGAAGGGCGTATATGTACGCTCTTTATAAGTGACCATTTTTACAGCGCGCGGATAATACATGCTCTTCGTAACGAAAGGGTTGAAGATTTCATCGTTTCTGTCGCAAAAATCCTTCAAGCTCTTCAGCCCCCTAAAAGTCATTGCTCCTGAAAAGGTTAATTCAGCTAGATTAACCTTTTACTTCCCTGCTACATACTTTCAGCAAATCGCGGACGTAAAAGATGGTTTTTTCGGGATTCGCACGTCGGAATAAAAAATGATCCGGTGGAAAGCGAAATCGTGCAGCAGCGATGTCGGATCCCCGCATGTCAGTTAAAACAAAGCGAAGCTAACGATTCGCAATCAAGCTACAATACGTACACTTGTTTCCATCGCCACTTCCCTGGGAACAGATCGTATTCCCTGGATCGAGTTTCCATCAGTAGCTTCGGACCGGGCGCGCGTTTGTCACTTTTAGTTAACCGAAATTCATTAGGACAGTTCGAATTGACGAAGTATTTCATACCTGGAATATCGCATAACTGCCTCTCGATTACTGGGAAACGCATTTTCCAAAACGCAATCCCACGGTTCGCGATATCGGTACATCGTATCGTATTTAATCGATACCTGCCCGTTTTATTGTTCATCTATTTACCGTACGCGCGCACCTGTACGTTTTACTCATTAACGCGATTCCTCCGAATTACAACCGACAAATGGTTCATTTACCAGGGGAAATGACTTCGTTTTAGACTGTTAACGATAAATTTATGGCGGCAAATTAATTATTGATTCGATCATGCTATAGCGAACGTAGACGTGATATTGAAAAGGGGGCGATTGAAAAATTTGCGTTTATTTAAGCGGGAGTGTTCCGACGAAAGGTGGATTTGCTAATCAATTGTCTCGTCTTATCTTCGAATTTGCCAGAGTGTTAGAATTTTCCTCAGATATTATGTGCTGCTTTATTTTATAATTGCCTTTTTCTCACTGACGACGAGATTTATTAGTTTGTTAAATTTAATACTAATCACGTACAGCGATCGAATGGAGTTTTTTAGTGAGTCGCACTTTAGACGAATATGACAGAAAAGATCAAATATTCGAACGATGGCCATATGTGAGAAATATGCGAAAATAGCAAAGTATGTGAAATAACGCGAAAAATAACAAATGTGTTCTTGTACTTTCCTGCATTTCTAAAGCGAAACAAATTAAACTCCTAATACAAGACACATGAACCACGGAAACATAAAGTTTCTACTTCCATAAAACACTTTCTAAGCCTAGAGTTCTAACTAAAACTTATATTCAACAAACAAGAGACCTTTGAACAAGAATCGCTAGAAAAAATAGCGTAGTTAGGCGTCCATATTGTAAACCCAAACTCTCAACACTCTATTAAACCATAAGCTAATCTAAATATATTTTCTCACCTGCATTTAATTTCCTCAGGAGGTTGCGTTCTATCGATTTCGTCACGATCATCAGGTCTATCACCATCAAAAGGTCTCTCTCCTGGCCCTCCTGGCCCTCCTGGCCTTCCTGGTCTATAATCATCGTCGTAGTCCAAATTCGGCGGCCTTCCTGGGCCCTTCCCAGGTTTATTGAAACCAGGAGGACTGCCTGGAGGACCGCCCGGATGCCCGCCGGGAGGACCGTCCGGAGGACCTCCGCCGAATAAACCAGGAGGACCGCCTCCGCTTAATCCTGGAGGACCTCCGCCGGATAATCCCGGCGGCCGGCCACCAGGAGGGCCTCTTTTATCGTTGAAATTCGGCTGTCCGCCGTATCTGTTGCCTCCATGGCCGGGAGGGCCGCGATCGTCGTTCTTCGCCCATGGCGGGTCCGGGCTTCTCTTCACGCGAGCGTCAGCCTGATCGACCACTAGCGAGGTGCAAACAATTGCATCGTGACAATGAATTTCTGGACGTTATCGCGAGGATATTATTGTCGTTCCGAGGTGCAATCGGTTCCGTCACGCGAATCTCTGCCGGAAGAAGCATAGGTTTCGAAAGAACGCGGTATAGACAGAGCGTAGCCATTAGTCCGCGGAACGATCTGGTTTAGTAACGAGGATGATAGTTTATCAAAAATATCAAATTTGCTTTTTAACACATTGCCTAACTGAAAATTTCGATTTTGTTTTTAACTTTGCTGATTTATGCTGGATCTCAATACAAGTATCAGACAATTTCCTTTTTTTGCTGTTTTTTAAAACACCTTTCAAAGATTAATATGTGTTCTCCTGTTTTCCTGTAGGTATATCTTGAAAATTATTGCAGATGTGAAGAAATTGCTAGAATGAAAATTTAGCGTATAGTTTTGGATTTGACAAGATCAAAATTTTTGAAAATAAAAATCTTTCTGATCAGTCAGCAATGTGTTAGAAACGAAGATGTTAGGTAGATTAGATTACAACGCTTATTTGAGAAACAGTTAGTCCCCTTTTAGCTTAGATGAGATTCTACCAATTTTTTGCAGAGAGAAAATATGCAAAGTATTGTAAAAATAGGTGGTGAAACGTAAAACTTTTTTATTGAAAATAAAAGAATCGCTAAGAATGATTTCTAAAAACTGTCTTTAAAAGTGTCCCACAAAATCCTACAAATTTTCTACCCAAAACAGTACAATTTTCTATACAATGCAGATAGTACATCACACCAATGTAAGAACTTTCAACTAAAACCTTGAAATATTCATATAAATCGAACACCAGAGTACCGAAGTGACTAAGTGACCTACATCTGTCAGTCCTTACAAATGAAACTCTCGACTCATCTAAAATGGAACATTCCAAATGTTCATATCTCCTATTACAATCTCCAAAACGTCCAGAACACACTTTCAAATTTTCACCACCCATTTCCAAAGTTGTCCACAGTAACGTATCAACCGTTGTGTAACACCTTTCAATCTCTCCAACCCTCGCGAAACCTCGCCAATTCCCATTAACAAACAGAACTTTTTCAAACTGCCACCGCGTTGCGGACTCGCGAAAGCTATCCAAGAAGAAGAAACCCTCGGTGCACACGCCATGCACTCGTTCCTTTTTGCTCGTGGTTCGACGACAGGCCAGCTAGGTGGAAATCGAGCGTAATACAGGCTACTCACGCGACGCCGATAAAACGATCAGCAAAGGGCAGGCCACCGAAAGTGCAACACGCGCGTTCATAACTGCGTTAACGCCGCGACACCATAACGATAGTCGAAGAATGACTGACCGCGCTACGTCGGCGATCGTGAAACCTCCACGGCCACTTGGAATGCCCCTCGATGACACCGGGAGCCGCGAGAAGACGAAAAAGACCGTGGAAACCGGTTATCAAACCGAACCAACCGATTTACGCTTCGAGATAGCCTACTCGATGACCATGGACGTATCAACTTATCGTTCAAATTGTTCGACTGTATAGGAGGAAAAAGGGGATTTTTGAGGATGACCTTCGTTTCAGGATCTTTGCTAACGTTTTTCGATGGAGTTTCCTGGTTTTTGGTGACATTTTTTGGTCCTTTCTTTGAGAAGAGTTCATTTCTCTTTGAATTGATTCTTTTTGTTTTTCGATGGAGTATCTTGGTTTTTGGTGACATTTTTTGGTCCTTTCTTTGAGAAGAGATCATTTCTCTTTGAATTGATTCTTTTTGTTTTTCGATGGAGTTTCCTGGCTTCTGGTGACATTTTTTGGTCCTTTCTTTGAGAAGAGTTCATTTCTGCTTGAATTGATTCTTTTGGATACTATTTTTGTGTGTAGGTACTTTGGTTTATACCTTTTTATAGGTAAGCTTGCTAGTTTTCTTCGTTGATGAGAGAAAAATTGTAGTCGGATAGGATTTTACATTTTGATACCAGGAGCAGTTATTATTAAAAAATTGGCCAATAAAGTGCAAATTATGTTACATTAATTGTTCAAATTTACAATTTTGTAATATTATTTACTGGAAAGGAATAAAAATTTTCGTCAAAATGTGTTGTTAAAAATATTAAAATATAGTTTACAAAAATATCGAATATCCATGATGAAAAATTTCCTACAGAAAGTTTCACGTTACTTGCATACTTTTCACTAACAAGAATACAACCTTTCCTTAACATTGTATTATTCCCAAAATATGAAAAGGGTGTCTTGCAAAAATGTCGAATAACCAGGTGGAAGAGGTAAAATCTAGGTTTTCGTTAATGAAAACTTTCGTACAGACAATTCTCCGTGTGTATTTCACATACTTGCTTATCATACGATTCATAATGTAACGAGAATGTTATACCGAGAACAGGTTTGTCCAGAAGAGAAGAGCACAAGGATGACCTCATCGACAAAATTTTATTCCATTTCAGTGAAATACATCGCAATACCGATCGCTACGTTTGTCTACGATCGAAACTGTTATTTATCGCGTGTTACACGCTTCCACAGAAGTTATTAATTCTGAATGAAATTGTTCGAAGGTGCTACGGAATTCATTGCGCAAGACAGATTGCGATTAGACGTCACGTAATTGTCTACGCGAATCCGTATCTCTGTTACATCATATCTACATCCGTTTCTATGCGTGAGTTTATAGACGTGTTCGGGCTTAATGGTTGTAGAATTCAACGCAGTCATCGCGATCATTACGTCTGCTTGAAAATATTGCGAACATTTCGTTGCAAAAGAATAACAACGAACATTTGACGATTTAAATGAAATAAATAAAAAAATTTGTTGAGAAGCTATGTTAATAGAGATTAATTTCTTTTGAGAGATCGTATTAATAAATACTGAATTTTTGAGAGATCGTATTAGTATAGATTAATATTTTTTGAGAGATCGAAATTAATAAAGATTAATATTTTTTGAGAGATCGTATTAGTATAGATTAATATTTTTTGAGAGATCGAAATTAATAAAGATTTATCTTTTGAGAGATTACATTAATAAAGATTAATATTTTTTGAGAGATCGAAATTAATAAAGATTTATTTTTTGAGAGATCGTATTAGTATAGATTAATATTTTTTGAGAGATCGAAATTAATAAAGATTAATATTTTTTGAGAGATCGTATTAGTATAGATTAATATTTTTTGAGAGATCGAAATTAATAAAGATTAATCTTTTGAGAGATCGTATTAATTAAGATCGATACCTTTTGAGAGATCATACTAATAAAGATTAATATCTTTTGAGAAACTTTTGAGGAACTTTTGAGAATATTAGTAAAGATGTTTGCGACCACAGTAGATTCAAATCTTATTTTATTTTACACAATTTCTGTCCAAATCGACACAAGTCAGATCAGTTTCTGTCTGTAATTAATTTACCATTTCTGGCACGAAAGGACTAAAATTATTAATTCTTTTACCTTCCATATTTAATACATGTAAAATCATTATTTTGGAAGAACGGTGCGTTAAATTTAAATAATATAAAATTTAAATATTGTAATATAATATA
>NW_017100599.1:348501-354946 GCF_001263275.1 Habropoda laboriosa
TTCTTATATTTAAAAATTGAATTTTATTAATTACTATAATCCCAGTTGGTGTACCTTTTCCAACTTCATTACACTATTTATTAATCCGACGATGACAGATATCGGCA
This sequence comes from Habropoda laboriosa, assembly GCF_001263275.1. NCBI lineage: Eukaryota > Metazoa > Arthropoda > Insecta > Hymenoptera > Apidae > Habropoda > Habropoda laboriosa. Next base: position 348,609 of record NW_017100599.1, read on the forward strand.
AAGCTATCGAGGCGATTGAATTTTTCGCCAAAAATAAAGCAATATACATGTGACATGGTTTAATAACGTAGAGTCAGATGTAAACGAAATAACATTTTCCGGCCTGGATTTAATTGATCCAGAGTAGCTCATCGCCAGATTAATATCACGGTCTGAACGTATATATTAAAAACGAGAATTGAACGCAGGCGCAGGATGATTTGTAAAACAAAATAGATCTGTATTTCTCCTAGATTGACGGTCAAATAATATTGTCCAACGTGCAAAATACCTCGAACAAGGATTTTCCCTTGAGAAACACTTCCAACTATTTTTATACTTAATTGTTAGGTGAATTAGAGAAATGGACGTTATACTTCAAAAACACGAGGCTAAACATATTTACAAGGTGCCGGAAGGGTTGAGAGAACTTTGCACTGACATTTCGAGGGAAGTATGTGTGATTTTAACGAAAATTTAGATATATTTTTATCGCAAAAAAAATTTCGTTATTTTTTAAAAATCGAGATTAAATTGTCAGCGTCGTATTTTATTTCACTGCGACTAAAATTAAGACAGACATCTGTTCAAACGTGTTAAAAAAAAATGCTTCGTTCTAAATTTCCAAATTTTAAAAATTCATTCGCGTACGAATAAAGTAACATCTTCGAAACGTGAAATAAACAATTCCGTCTTCGAATGAAATTTTCAGGTTCGTTAAGACCCGAATAAATTAGCGTATCGTGTTTTATCGATTCTCCGGTGAAAACGCGAATCTTGAAATTTTGTCACATTCTGAATAGAAATGAAAGTTTCCCGTTCGAAATTTTGTATCGTCCAATTGTACATAACACCGCAAACATTTCTATTCCACGTTTCAACAAATCCTACGACACCTTTATTACCCATTATTTCACTCGGGTAACGGTAAAATAAATTTCCCTTTGTTTATACATTCGACACAATAAATTGCACACCACAACTGTACGATATATATCAAACTGTGTTCGAACAATAATCGAGGAGGGATATTTATTCGAATAAACTGCTAGCTCTATCTTCGAAACTTCTTTGCATGTATCTCTACGTAATAGAGAGCATAAATAACATTTGTATACGCGGGTGATCGTAAAGAATCAAGCATTTCCTCGTCGTAGCGATCGTAAAACATCGAACAGATCAATTAAATCCCCCCCTTATCGATTTAATCGCGAATCTCGATCTAACGGTTAACAGTGGATTTTCTAATCGAAAACAGGTTCTCCGCTCGCAGCCGTCAAACCTGTACGCCTTTATCGCAGAATACGTGGACACGCTTCTGATCACGCGCGAAAACACGAAAAGTACATTTCTCTCGCCCAGAGGATCTTTCCTTCTAATACGAACTTCTCCCGCCGCAACAAGCTTTATCGTTTCCCCTTTCGTTTCTTTTCTTCTCCTTTTTATTTTCGGCACGAGCAACCACGCCATTAAACCCCGTTACTGTCGTTCCAGTTGCGGTCAAAGTCGTAAACAACATTCTGCTGGGAAGCCAGGCGATTTTGTGCATACTTTACCGATCCGGTTTCACTTTGGAGCAGATCGCCGTCGCGGCTCCGCGGATCCAAGTAAATTTTACTATCGCGTGCTAGAGAGGCTTGTCGATGCCGACGCGATATTTTCGTCCACTACTTGCCTACATTTTCTCCTTTTATCGCCGCTTTTTTCTCTTTCGTTCCTTTTGCAGAAAGCATTCCGCGAGTACTTGGACGCAGTTGACACGCAACCGGTACAGATATGCGACGGTAAGGGAGCGGTGAATGAATCGTAAAAAAAAAAGGAACTGGTAAACGTTATTATTTTAAGCGGGCTGCTTTAGAGCGGACTCGTTTCAGGGGAGAGTTATAAAATGCGGGGAATAAAGATACACGTTGCCGGCCACGGTTCATATCGACGCTGGTTTTAGTGATTCTTTAGATCGAACGGTTTTTACGAGGCTTCGTTAAGAGGATGGTGACTAGTGAGGATGGAAATTAGATTTGGTGAAATTGTATTGTTACAGTGGTGATACAGTGTTTAAGCACTTTCTTGTAAGTCGATTTCGAATGAATTTCAGTGAAATTTGAGGTGAAGCGATGGTATGATTGACACGAATAGAGGAGTTTCTGGGAATTACTATGATCACCAGGAATGGACGAGTTTGTAGGAATTAAATTTGTTGAAATTGTATTGTTACATTGTCTTGTAGTTCAATTTCGAATTAATTGAAGTGAAATTTGGAATGGACGAGTTTATAGGAATTACTATGATTAACAACGAGTTTGTAGAAATTAGATTTGGCGAAATTGTATTGTTACAGCGATATAGTTTCCAAGTACTTTTTTGTACTTCAATTTCGAATTGATTTCAAGTCAAATTTAATATGAAGAGCTGGTACGATTAACGTTAATGGACGAGTTTGTAGAACTTAGATTTGGTGAAATGAAGTTGGAATTTTCCAACAGACATTTTCGCAAATTTAATCGTTTAAAGGGAATAACACACCTGAAGAGTAATTTAAGATGTAACTGCTAACGACGACTGCTGATTCCACTCGTAAGATATTAGAGATTATTACGAAAGATTATACTCGTTTATTGCAGCTTCTATTCTATGCTTCTGCTTGAATAATGCGACAAGACGATAATATGTGAATTTTTTCAAATTTCAATTACGTTCAACGGTAGAATGACCGTCTGGGTCGAGATTGACCCACTGGCGACTTTCCGAAAGTGAATTTTTATGTAATTGAAACGTGATTGAAGAATTAGATTCATGGGTTCGTTTTGAAAATAAAACACAATCGGTGTGTGCACAAGCAGATTTCGTTCGAAACTGAAACGGAACGAAATGAATAATTGTTCGATAGGAATGTAACATTACGCTGAAAGAAACATCTTTGTCGAAGTTGATAAGGTTCTCGCAACCTCTAAAATCGGGCACGAACTTTTGCAATTATCTAATAGAAATATAGATGCAGAAAATAAAGTGGGAAAGTATTAAACATACGTTGTTCCTTTTTTTAAGTTGCAAGTGGATCGTTTTTAACCCGATTGCTTTAGCGTCAAATTCTCCATAGATCGTTTCAAACTTAGATCCAACATGCGACGAGAAATCCATGATATCCATAAGAAGCATCCTAGAAGCTACAGGGTCGACGCGAGAGGAGGCTGAACGCGCCGCCACAGTGATACAGGTCAGCGTTTAAAGACCCAGCATTAAGTGGTGTAACGCGAAATATCAGATTTCTAAATATCACAAAACGACCGCTCCAGTAATTGCTTGAACATTAAAAAAAATTTGTCTTCTCCTTCGACATTTCTTATCGTTGAAATCACTTTAGCCAAGAACTGTACAATCACACATATACTAGGGTGGATTGAAAAGTTCACGGCCTAAGTATGAAGGATTGCAGCTAAGTGCTTGTAATTTTTACCGAATAATATGTAATTAATTGTGTACTAGTGTATACAGTTTCGTGTCTCCGTCGTCATTTTTCTTCCTTTTAGAGCTAGTGAAGTAGAGGTATTTGCAGTAGATGGAGTAGAGATGGACAAAATTAGAAAACGAACAGTGATACAATACCTGAAGATAAAGGACCTCGCGTCAAAGATCATTCAAGGACCTTGCAAAAATTATTCGAAATTCTTGCGAAAATCCTTTGTCACCAGGTACTGGATCATTCCTCGCTTCTATTCGTCTCTTCTCCGTCGCTGTAAACACCCCTACTTCACCAGCTGGAAAAGAGAGCCACGGAACTTCGTACGTCGGTACACAAATGATCACAGATTACACCGTAAAAGTTGCAACCACCTAGCAGCAGTTCTTCCCACTTAGGCCGCGAACTTTTCAATCCGCCCTCGTAGTATCTACTTTTCTGAATATAAAGAAATTATTTTCAAATGAAATATATGAATTAGCAAAGGAGAAACGAATTCATATTACACGTCCAAATGGTTGACAAATCGAACCTTCACTTCAACGTTTATTTAAATCGAAAACAGGCTGCTTTCCGCGGTCACTATGAGAGAATGGCTCTAAACGAGGCTCAAGGGAAGATTCAATGGCAGAGAGCAGTGACGAATACACTGGACATTTTAAGAAAAGCTGGTGCGACGCAAGCAGAAATTTCCAAAGCAGCAAGACACGTGAAAGTAATGTTTCTCGTTTAAACGAAGTATCAAAAACTTATTGCTCAATTATCGTCGCATTTAGTTCGCTTATCGTGGATACTACATAAGAAGAAACCAGAGGATCGACGCTCGTAAGATCGTAATCGCGTGACACCAAGAATTCTCCGCGAATTTTGGACATTTTTGAAAAATTCGGTAATATCGGTGTTCTTCAGCGGAAGCAGACGAAGAGCCTCTTAAAAAGGACGAACGCATACTGGAACCCGCGGAAGCCATTCAAGCGGTCGCTTGGATGGAGATGATGTACCATGACTCTGGATTAACGTTGGAGAAGGCCAACGAGGCTGCTTCGATTATTCAAGTAACGATACATGTGTACATGTGTGACGTTAATGCACAATTCGTCTTTCTTGGCAACTTAATTTGCATAGAGGAGGAATAACAATTAGAGGCTTAAACGGGAAAAATGAAGTCATCCTGTTTTTTAGATACTATTTGTAGATATACGAGCAACATTGTTGCTTCTGGGAAGAGACTATTGCTTAAGAAATTTTCGAGGAATAAGAGATTTCTTGAGATCGAGCTGTAATGGTTAACTTTCGGTACGAGTAATCGGTAATGAGTGTGTGGCGGCCTATGCAGCGCGCACGGCGCCACATTGTAAACACAATCCAAACTGCGAGACGCACGCAACGGACGTGTCTTTCGTCGCTGTCGATGCCGCGGCGGGCCGATAAAGGATGGCTGTCCTCGGAAAGCGGGGAGACACTTGAGATCCGTTCCGAGGGCAGCCAGGGTCCCGACCGACGACGCCAAGGGAGTCAACCGCACGAGCGACATCAGACATCTCGTCTGGGTTTTCTAAATAAAAGATTTCAAGCGCGAGCACGCGTACGTTTATTCTCCCGTCACCCACAAGTGGACTGCGGACTTTTGTGCATTTTTGGTAATTTTTAATACTCAAAAATACACAGAATGCATATAATAAATAAACCCAAAATATAGTACTCACTATAATGTTTAGTGAATAAAACAATTGCTTGTCTAGCTTCTATTTTTTTAATTAAATATAAAATATAAATATATGAAATTGCATAAAAATCCGCAGTCTAGCAATGAATAATCAGAAACACGTATGAAATGACTTGATAATGATTCATTTTCTTGTGAAACATGTTTATTGATACGAATCTTGCATCTAGTTATCATTTGTTCTTCGTTATTCTTTCAAATAAAATATTTATGTACAATCATTTTCTGTTTTTTTGACATCGTATAGTTAGAAGATACAAGTAGATTTTTACGATTATTATTCTATCATCTATTCTACTTTCGGAAACAATTGAGAGCAACTTTGTTTCCGGTACAAAGAGAGCGTACAAGAAATATCGCACGAGAAGACGTTGCTACGATGTGCAGCAATTAGAGTCAACAAAGTCGATGGTTGCGGAAGCTGTTATCGACACTCTGCATCACAGGATTATCGAAAAGGTGATATCACGCGAGGATATTCCCAAAGAATACGGCACCCGTGAGGAGATAATAGCCACGACTGCGAAATTCAAGATTGCTTTCAAAGAGCAGATCAGGATGACGCGTTTCATGCAAGAGGGTATAATAGTCGAGCATAAATCTTCAGTACAAAATACTTGCGAGCAATAAATTTTAATATTAATCCTGGGTTAATCTGGTGGAGTCTGGCAAACTGGGCGCCATAATTTTCAATTATCTTTATATTCGTTATTTTTACAATTGTAAGCCGTAAATTTTGATTATTTTCATTTCTGTTATTTCTGCAATTGTAAGCCATCATTTTCATTTTGTTGTTTTTAAAAAGAAAGAAACTTGATTTATCTCACTTTGTCAACATCAAATTTCCCTTATCCTCAGAATCATCAATGAGATTGCAATGGTAGCAATGCAAACAGTAAAATAAGAATTTTAAATTCTCGAAATTTCATAAAAATTCACCGGAATAACATAGGAGAAAAAAAATATTTCAGTCATAAAAATCATATTTGCATCGGAAATATTACAATTTTCTATTAGGTCACCTGGAGCCCGGTGAATTCGATTACGAAGAAGAATACGAAGACGAAGGTGATTAAACTTGTGATTCAAAAAATAACATACTCCAATATACGATAGATTTTCAAAATTTCTCATTTAAATTCAACATTTCAAACTTGAATTTAAATCCGAAATTTT
>NW_017100599.1:355035-360603 GCF_001263275.1 Habropoda laboriosa
TAGAACCTACTGTAGAAATACCAGAAGAACCATTAACGGAAGAAGAAGAAGTGTCAGAGGCTGCAGTTACGACAGAACATTTAACTACTAGTCCGGAATTGCAATCAGAACCAGAATTCGAGGAAGAACTCGAAGAAGGTAGAAGAAAATAGTAAATCATTTTTACATATAAATGCAAATCATACAGATTAATTAACAACTTCAACAGTGCAAGAAATAGAAGAAGACGAAGAAGGAGAAAAAGAAGAAACCAAGGTAGAAGAAGAGAAGAAAGAGGGAGAGACAGAAAAGGAAGAAGAAGTGAAAGAAAGTGAAGAACCAAAAGAAGAAGAAATGAAAGAGAGTGAAGAAACAAAGGAAGAAGAAATGAAAGAAAGTGAAGATATAAAGCAAGAAGAAGTGAAAGCGAGTGAAGAAACAAAGGAAGAAGAAACGAAAGCGAGTGAAGAAACAAAGGAAGAAGAAATGAAAGAAAGTGAAGATATAAAGGAGGAAGAAGTGAAAGAAAGTGAAGAACCAAAGGAAGAAGAGAAGTAAGAGGAGGAGAAGATGTAAAAGAAGAAAAGGAGGAGAAGAAGCGAAGAAAGAAGCGAAGGAAGAAAGGAAAAAGGCGGAGGAGGAGCCAAGTGATTCCCCAGAGACCGGTGGCACAGCGCCCGATGCACTAGAATGATATAAATGCGCTCGTTTATTAACTTTATTAAAGCAATATACCTCCAAAATAAGTTTATTAACTTTACTAGCGCAATATACTTTAAAAAATAAACTCACCGAGAAGCAGACGCCGTACGTACCGCGAAATTGAACTTCCGTCCTGTCGTCTTTCACGGTCTTTTCAGGCGAAGAGCGCGAAAATGAAAATTAGAATGAAAATTCGTTACCCAGAAACTTTACGGTGGTTTTAATGAAAATTTGAAAAATATATTTCAACTTCTTTATACAACGAACATAGATAATATATGTATATACATAGAAACTGAATAGAAAATCCTCTACTCCTTACAATTTACACCATTTCAATTTTCCATTCTATTTTATATTTCACGATTTTTCTGTATCCTTTGTGTTGCATTTCTTATTCTTTCCATCTCATTCGAATTTCTTTATAAATCCAGACAAATAAAAATTAATACAAATGCACTTACAGAGAGCACTTTTGTACGTGAAAAAAAAAAGGGAACAGAAAATCTGATAAACGTGTGAACTAAAAATAATATAAATGCAAAAAACTTGTCAATGTGAAAAAAAGACACGTTTCTAAATCTAAAACGTGTGTCTCCAAGGTGTGCCTTTGGCTGAACAACAAGTACCAGTCTTTGTTAAACGAGTCTTCAGGTTTTTAAACTGATCGCAGTCCCCTTCCTTGAATATCTGTCCGAAACCGTGTCTGCACGGTTTACCTATCGGCGCGCGATGGTCTCGAAATCGGCAATCATCGCTGTCTGAATATTTCTCCCGTTGTTTCGTGTTCCCAGTTTCGTCCAGCTGACAGGTGGTTTCCGAGGTGAACGATTTATCGCACTCGTCTTTGGTCCGTTCGTCCGAGAATTCAGCTTCGCCGAAGTACTTCTTCTGTTTGCACTTTTTATTCACCAAGTACTTATCCACCAAAATGCACAAAGAATCTTTGTGATTGATCGTTGCCACGGTGTCTTCTAATTCCTCGTCGTTCTGCTCTTGAAGAGTGGAGATTTTTTCCGAATTTTTCACGCAACAATCGTGATTACAGGTCGATTCACACGTCGCGTGATTTTTGTGACAGCAGTTTCTGGAATTGTTCGAATTCGAGGAACAGAGACAGGTGTCTGACGCGAGACGTTTCTCTTTCGACGAGTAACTGTTGGAATGAATAAGTTCGGGTAAAAATTGCAGGAATTTTCGAGTTTAAATAGACCTTAACACTTTACCGACCGGTAGCGGTTGAACATTCTACGCACTTTCGACCGGTCACTCGGCCACAGATACATCGGTGACACAAATAAGTTCGGGTAAAAATTGCAGGAATTTTCGAGTTTAAATAGACCTTAACACTTTACCGACCGATAGCGGTTGAACATTCTACGCACTTTCGACCGGTCACTCGGCCACAGATACATCGGTGACACCGGCTCTGTTTAGACTCTAGGCTATTGCGCGGGAATATACGCGCTTTTTCTTATACCTGTAGAAATGTTAAATCAAACTTTGACCGGTTAATAGGCTACCGGTCGGTAAAGTGTTAAGGAAGAACTTGAAGAAGGTAGAAGAATATGATAAATAATTTTTACATATAAGTGCAAATCACAGAGATTAATTAACAACTTTAATAGTGCAAGAAATAAGGGGAGACGAAGAAGAAGAAGAAGATAAAGAAGAGGTGTAAGAAAAGGAGGGAGAGACAGAAATGGAAGAAGTGAAAGAAAGCGAGAAACCAAAGGAAGAAGAAATGAAAGAAAGGGAAGAACTAGAGGAGGAAGAGAAGAAAGAGGACGTAGAAGAGGTAAAGGAAGAATTCAGGAAAATTGTTTCACAAAAATGCAAAAAAATATCGATTTCTCTTTACCCTGAAGCAAGGGAACATCTCGAAGTGATAATCACCGATATTAATGAAACTTTGGTATATAGTAGATCTCAAAACAATATTTCACACTCATTTCTTTTTATCGTCAATCGTCCACAGTGAAAATCGCTTCCAAAGATGAGGAACATATTCGATCCAAATAATTTATTACATTTTATCTTTAAAATTTGTTAATGAAAAATACAATATCCATCAAAATGTACAATATTCCACTATATTATTCTAGTACTTCTCAAAATATTAGACTAAATACAGTTACTACCTCCAACTTTAAGTTCGATTTTCACTGTCTTTCCATTGCCAATATAAAAGAATACCTGTCGAATACTTTTTATATACCAAAGTTTCATCAATATCGATGATTATCACTGCTGTCGTTCTACGATATCAACCTATTATACTCCTGGCCGCAGCAACAATGACAATGATCGTTAGAATGACAGCAACGATGACGATTCGGGCGATAGTAATCCCGACGGGGTCGCAGCAAATCGAGGGTGGAATGTTTCGAGCATTGAAAATCACAATTTCGCGAAATACCGTCCGGCGGCGACGACGACTTATCTTTCTCCGTGGCGAAGGTGCACCGCAAATTTCGGTGAATCGACTTGCAACCAACCCTTCCTCCCCCGTTGCAGTCTAACGGGGACGAAATTATTGCGATAATTCACGTGGACCCGTTGGTCGTGATTCAAGAACGCGAAGAATCTCAACTCACTCGGCTTCTCCTCGGACGGGCCGCTACCTTTAACATTATCCACCTCGTCCCGGTCCCTGTCGTACAGAAGATTAACGGAATCCAATTTGGCCGAAGTTTCTTTCGGGCTTCGCCTTCCTAAATGGGAATATGAAGTACGGTGGCTTGAATTTCGAGACTCTGTTGCGAAACTTCTCGCCGCCTTCGTATCGCAACTGGAAATTGAAGGAGTAAACGCGTCTCGTGTTGCATCTGATATTTCGATTACGTGTAATATTCGATCGGATTAAAGTTGCCTTATTCAATGAAATGTTCCTTTTGACGCTGAAGCGAAAGGAAATCTTAGGAAGAATTTAAAGGGTGTTAGATTGGTAATTAAGTTCGGGACCTTGAGATCTTTTTTTATAAAATTATACGTAGGTCAAAATTCAGAGAGAAATTTATGTATCCAAGTAATTATAAAATTGAGAGCTTTCGAATGATGTATAGATCGACAGAAATAATCAACGAATAAGTTTATTCGGAATAAAAAAAGAAGTTAGTGAATTTAGTTGCCAACCTAATAGTTATCAAAATTTCGGCAATATTCTGGATTTTTTTCGGTGTGCACAACGAATAACAATGTCAAACTCTTTTTTACTTATTAAGGCGCTTATGCAGAATGTAAAATAATTCTTTTAATAGATTTTTAATTGTTTGTTTAATGCTATATCTGAAGGTGAAGATTGCTCCTTTAAAAAGAGCTGATTGAAATTAGTAAAAAATTGATAAGAGAAAGTAGGAAACAAAATTTAAATCATAAGAAAATTTCCATTTTGTTTGCCAGATTTTAGTGAGTACTCAAAGGGTTAATGATAAAACAATTTCCAACTTTTCCACACGTTACAACGCAAATGATTAATTGCAGGAAATGAATTCCCGAAGCTTTTCAAATAGTTGGACGGGAAATTTTCGCAAAATGTCAAGTGATATTATTAATTCAATATCGTCAATTTGTTCTCCGTAACTTGCGGTTTCCGAACGTCGATATTTCCAAGTAACTTTCATCTCAGAATATTACGAATTATAATCAATCCCAAAACTGTCCAAATTTTCTAATTTAATTTTCAACGAAATCTCTCTACGAAATGAAACATTATAATTCAATTAAAATCTAATATCTCTATATCTCCAATTAATACGAATTTTCGTAAAATTCCTACTGTAATTGCTGCAAATTTATCTCAACAAAAATTGATCGAATTGAAAAGCACGTGATGTTGAAAGTGTTATACTTTTCCGTTTGATCCGATTTCGAAAATTCGTTTTTCTTCGCGATCCCGTTGTACTGTTTGCTCGGAACGATATCGAGCGTATCTCCAGAACTGCACTGTTCGTTGCGTTTACGACAACAACTGCAAATTATTGGTTTCTGAAGAAAGTTTTCCTTCGCCGAGGCGTTTTCCCCGCACTCGTCGTTCCACCGTGATTCGCCGCGATTCGATCTTGCGTTCGAGCACTTTTTCGACGTGAACTGCAAATTCTCTTGATTATTTGGCTCCTCGGTACCACTCGCACTTTCAGCCTGATTCTAATTATTGCCAGAAGCAATTGTACGTAAAAGTGAACGTTCATAATTTGACGATTAATAAAAATAAAAGGAAATCTACTAAAAAAATAACGACACTACATTCGTATTTTTTATTTGAGCCAGTCAGAAGACAAAGTGAGTAACTATAAAATACAATTTACTAAATTTGTTTTATTTATGAAAACTTAAGCACCAAGCATGGGCTTTGATACTAAAATTGGAAGAATATCAAAAAGTGGAGTTTTTTGGCTTTTGCCTTTCTGTCACTTTTGGGTTCTAAGTGGCTCGTTTAGTAATGATAATAACATTTCTAAAGAGTAAAAACAAAGTACACGTAAAAAGTGTACTTTGTGGTAGTTACTGATCCTTAAAAAATAAAATAGAATTAATAAATTAAAGGAATAATATTTTTAAGCGATTCGTGAGACAATTACTTTCTCAAACACCTTTGTTTCTTCAGCGGTAGGAGAGAGACCGTAATTTTTTGGAAATTTACGCCGAGCACGACGGAAAGCCACCGCGGCTGCTACCAGTTGATGCGACGACGACGGACAAACCTGAGACATGGTTTAAAAGTTCCTGTGAACTAATTCGATCATTCCCCTGATTTAAATGAAAGTGAAATTTGTCATTAGGAGTGATTGGTTAAGTTTTCTATGGAGAGTGAACGATTGAGTGCTGAAGTGAGCCACGCTCCTTCGCAACTAAATTTAGACGAAGAATCGAATTCGACTCCATAGC